>NW_017802436.1:246031-347593 GCF_001625305.1 Branchiostoma belcheri | reverse complement strand
TTCCAACACACAATTGTACAGAGATCAAATTTTCAGCGACCACTGTCGCCTTCATCAGGATAATTAATGACCGTTCGTAAACGGCAATTCTCACGAGATCACGTTGTGAAGTGATTGGCCATTAATTATCCTGATGAAGGCGACAGTGGTCGCTGAAAATTTGATCTCTGTACAATTGTGTGTTGGAATAAAGTTCAACCTTTTACTAACATCAGGAGTATGTTGTGAACTGGGGTAACATTTCAAGCAAATATGTCATGATTACACAAGACAATTGTTACTCAAGCAACTGGATAGATCTTGAAAACTGTCAGACGATTCTTATACTTATATTTTCATCAGTCACTGAACTAAAAGTAGTTAAGTAATGGATGCTGCCTGAAACATCTGAGTTATCAAAATCTATCCTGTTACTTGAGAAACAGTTTTTTTTGTGTATTACAATAAGTAAGTACTATAAGAAGAGAACTGATAGCATAATTTCCATCAGACCAAAACAAACAGTTGTTTACCTGTGTGAGGTCCAGCAAACAAACAAATAAATAGTTGTTTACCTGTGCGAGGTCGAGCACCCTGGGTTGCACCCAGGTCATGTGAACCCTGGAGTCGACCTGATCAATGTGACCTTTGACCAGCCCCAGGGACAGCGCCTTCATCACCAGCAGTTCTACCTGAAAACAACATCGTTACCATGGTTACGTCATTACAGAACATCGTGGTAACTATGTTCATGTCTTCATTACAGTACATCATATCGTTAGTTACTTCATTTCGTTTACATGTATTTCGTTTATTTCGATACCCTTTAGTCATTTGACTAATCTTCCAGGGTTCAAAACATCATATAACATACAAACATACTGACAGCACAATGAAAAGAGAGTGAACATACATAATCATTACAAATTATATACAGGTTAAACAAATGATCATGACTTAACTTAATATATACATGGTTACATACTCATTGCAGAACAAACATGGTTACCATGGTTACATCATTGCAGAACAAACATGGTTACCATGGTTACATCATTGCAGAACAAACATGGTTACCATGGTTACATCGTTGCAGAACAATCAACATCATAGTTACCATGGTTTACAGAACAAACGTGACAGTTTATTGTGTGATGTTTTAGAACTGACCTCCTCCAGCGGCAGTTTAGCCTCAGCAGCGATCTCCTGGAAGGTCAGCTGCCGGTCGTTGGCAGGTCGCGTGAAGGTCATCTCCATCAGACACAGCAGACGCACCTTCTGCTGCAGCGACAGCTCATTGGCTGCCAGGTCAGGCTGGAGCAAAGGTCACAAGTCAAAAGTCAGATCCAGTTCCTTCTACAGCAATCACATCATAATCACATTGGAGTAAGGAATAAGATACAGCCTTTTTTTTTCAAATTAGTTTTTTCTTTGTTCTCAAAGAAAATACAAATTTCTTGTAGCTTCTCTATAATGGTCAGGTATCTATGGATCACAATAATCTAATTGTTTACAAAGAACTTTTCTTCAATGACGTTCCAAAATCATATTTAGTTGCTTGAGTAACTGCTTTTTGGCGTAACTTTTCTTCAAGTCTATTCAAAAGAAAACTTTCTTTAAGTTTAGGCAACTAGATGCAATTTTGAAAATCTACTGGAAGACATATTATCAAAGACACCCTGTCACCTGTGCCTGCCATTTTGGGCGCAGTTTCTCTATGGCTGCCAGGTTTCCTGCGTTGAAGGCGTACAGCAGGTCCACCAGCCACTGTTTGTCTGTGTTCCTCAGCGAGTCCAGCACTGGGTGGGCCAGCTGGGGGCAAAGGTCAGGGGGCAAGGGCCAACAGTCAGAGGTCTGTATGTAACTGTCATAAATTTCAGTAATGCCGAATAGCCAGTATTTATTTTCTGGAATGGTTTTATAACTCCATTGCACTGAACTACATGTTGTTATAATTTGTTAAAATTTATTTTATAAATGTATTTATTTGCTCGTTCTTTCATGAAAATAATTTGTTTTTAATATTTTTTATTCTGTACACGACATGCCTGTTTGTGCCACTAAAGTACGTGTAAAGGTGAATCAGTGAGACATGCAGCATTTGTTACAGCATCAGAAAAAGTGAAAGTCTCACCAACTCTCCGAAGTTGTACACCCCGTCGCCTAGCAACGCTGCAAGGCCAAGGTTGAAGGCCCGTTCCCGCTGCTCTTCAACTGCAAAAATAAACAAACAAACAAATAACCAAACCTGTGATTTGTTTGGTACAAAATAATTTATATGAGGGATTGTATACTGTAATTCACTATATGTTCACGGTAGCAAAAGTTCTCAGCCTGAGAAAAATGGACATGTTCATGGAACTATATATTCACGGTGGCGACAGGTGCACGAAAAAGAAAGTCCAGGAACTATTTGTTAATTGTAATGATAAGTTCACGGTACAGAAGTAACGGTGAAAACAGTGAACATAACAGTACTGTGAAAAAAATCAGGAATTACAGTATATTGCCTGTCTTGTCCATTGTAATCATGTTTACCAAAGGAAAACATATTGTTTTTGCAAAGTTTCTTCCTCCTCTTCCTCTTCTGTTCCAAACACTAACCTCTGACCTGGCCAATGACATGATTTGTTGACGTGTGTCACCATGGTGACTGGTGTTGGGTTACATAATGTTGCAATTTCATGGTCTGCTCTGCTCCTGTCACCATATACTAGTAGTACATGTATGTGAATGAGTTTGAGTAAGAATTAACAGAGCAGACCATGTCCAAAGGTAAACATTATGCATTTGCTTTGCAAATGTTACTTCTCTAGTTTGTAATTAGAGACCATTGTTCCTATCTGAAACCATCTGTCTGCTCACCAGGAATGTTCTGTATCTCCATGCAGCCCAGGAATCGCAGCGCCTCGCGGTAGAAGTCCGCGTGGGATCCGGTGATCCGGTGGTAGTTACTGGACAGGTCGTAGAACCGGCCATGAACCGTCGTCACTCCATCTATGTTGTCCACCATCGCCCCAGCCTGCTCCACTACAGTCTGGGGAGGGGGAGTTTGTATTTCTTCAGTCTCTTATTTCTTTATTATTTATTTGTTCAGTCATTTCTTTATCATTACTCCAATGTACATTAATTTTGTTGCTTCATCATCATAAATACATGTGTTAAGAATGTACTACTACAGTCTGGGTGGGGGTGTTTGTGAAGTCTTAGTCTTATTATTTATTTGTTCATTCATTTCTTTATTACTATTCCAATGTACATTTGTTGTTTCACCATCATAAATATATGTAGTTAAGAATGTACTACTACAGTCGGGGGGGGGGGATGTCTTAGTCTCTTATTTTTCTATTAATTTCAATCAATGTACATTTTTTCATTAGGTGGCGTGCGTTGTTCCAAACTGACCTTGACCTCTGTGAGGTTGTTCTGACTAAGGTAGATGGTACCCATGGCCGTCATGCACAGGATCACAGCTTCTTCATTTCCCTTCACCTGAAAACCACAAACACAGAAGTCAACACAGAAACTGGGCATCTAGTTCCTTGTAGTCTACATCTGGGACAAAACTTACATTAGAGTTTTTTCTGAACCGGGGAATAGGGGAGCTGCTGACCCTCATATAACCAGTCAGCTCCCTCATATCAATTCTCAGATTGAACACTAGGTAGCTACTTACAGTACACAACATTATAGTCTTTCTCAAAATGATCTTTTCTTCCCAGTGAAAATATAAAACAAGACTTTGTAACAATGCATTACAATACATTACAATGTGTTACTCTTTTAAAACTTTGCTTCGCTCTCTCACCATAGTAAAACAGTCGCAAGACACTCGTCTCCAGTCTTACCTTTTCCTTGGTCTTCTCTAGAAAGGAGATGGCTTCTGCTGGAACTGAAACAGAAATGTGAACTCCGGCCTTTAGCCTCTCACCTCTAAGTTTTTTGGGCAAGGTGAAACTTGGTACAGTTCCTATAAGAACTGCCGAGCCTTGGTATGTACTCTCACAGCTGTATAAACTTTGTGACAACTGAAATGTTCGCATGGTAGTAGATTTTTATACTAGGTTGTGCATAACGGCCATTGTAGTGTGTAGGTTTTTGAACTTTTTATAGGAAAATATGGGACTCCAGAAGTATATTATAATATTAAATTATATTACATCATATCCTACCTTTTATTTGTTTGATAATAATCAGGATGATTTCCACCAGTGACAGGGGATTGATTCTGGAAAACAAGAAAATTCAGACACTGAAGTTAGAACAGAAGTGTCATGGTTATTTCAATTGTGTGAAAATAAATGGGCTGACTGCAGGATTGGGTAAATGAAATTAAATAATGTAGGATTCATAACAATACACTATTACTGACCTGTGTTCAAAATCCACCAGGAAATTTTCATACAACTGCAACAAAAAAAAAGAACAGGTTAATAAAACTGTTATACCAGTAACTTGTAAGGGACCTCTGAGTGGCAGTTTGGTTCTGCTAGCTAGAATATTGAAACTTGCTTTCTTTATCTTTTTTTTTATTTTAATTTTGGGCTTTGGAAAAATCATTATTGATTGATTGAACTCACCTTGAGCAGTCCATCTCCTTGGGCGAAGTGGGGACTGTTCACAAATGTCGTGAGCTGGAGGGTGAGCTGGTGCCACAATCTGGGGGTGGTACAGATGATATTATAAGGGGGGTATGGGTGAGTTTGAGGAACTGAAAAATTATTACCACCATTCGGCGTAACGCACCAGCTTCGCAGGCACGCGGCGTGGCGGCAGCTGGCTACATTACACCGATCAACTTGTTACACCTAACCCTTGAACAGTATATATATGTATAGAAGATTGTTCTCGAGTGGTCATAGTAATTTACAGAAGCATTTGGGGGGATCAAGGAGGTTTGAAATCAAACTTTTTTACCTCCTTGGGAGGATCAATGATGTTCAAGACAGACTAAAATCTCCGTAAATCTTCTTGGGAGAATAAAAAATGTATAATTTTTTTTATGTCAGAAAGTAGTGACTTGCAAAATCAGATACAGTACCTGCTACTAACTAGAATAGGAAATTATAATACTTTTGAGTAGAAAAGGCGACCATTCAAACAAAATTACACAGAAAAAACATACAAATATACAACACAAATAACTTTGAGGCCACTTTGATTGTAAGAAATCGTATAAACACCCCCAGTTATAGCTGAAAATCCAAAACTACTTTCACAACGTGTGGGGAGGGGGGCATGCAGTGTGTTTTGATGACTCACACGAACGGCAGTTTTTAGCCAAAATTTTTGGCGATTTTCAGGCGGAAAAGCGAGTAAAATCACACCTACTTTCTGTTGTACAATTCCTCTAGTTTTTCCCATTCCGCGGACAAGTCGGGAGGGGTCTGGGCCTTTTGTTGAGACAGGAAAGCCGGTACGTCCCGCATGGTTCTGTATCTCACATGCACTGTTTCCACTAGAAAATGGCGAGTCTCGCCAACTCTCGCCGGGACGCAGCTCTCGCGAGACGTCGTGTGGAATAACACACTTTTGGTTTCAGGGGTGTCATATATTTTTCATGTGTACACTCAATTTCATATCATCTCGGATTTGGATTAAAAAATTTTGATAAAAGTAACATTATACAACTTTTATATGTACTATTATCATGTCATTATGAACAAAAATTGATTAAAAGTTAAATTGATGTAGGTTGTCCCCTATCAACCTACTGGAATAGTCCATTGTTATCGCCGGTCAGCTGAGAGCTTCCACGAGTTTTATTTTCGAGGTTCTGAATTTACTTCGTTTTTTTCGGCGTTTTCCTGTTTTTTACAGGGAAATTGTTCAACAGTGTCTACACTTGGAGGTCCAATGTCTTCCACAAAGCAAGAAACCCACGTTTGAGAAAGAAGAAAAGGCAATGCATTTTCAAGAGAAACTAATTTTCTATAGCAGGCCCGTTACATTTAACTAACCAGGTGAGTCTTGCTTTAGTTTTGGTTTAATTAAAATGATTAAAATGGTTATAATGAATTAAAAGCCAGACGTTTTATTGTTACCCATTTGTACAGCAGTGAAAAGTTAACTGGAAATTTTGTCATCAATCATAACTAAAATTATAATGATTTATGTGTTTACCACAAAGCGACCACTCCTCACTCACCCCACCCCCCATGTCATGAGCCTTCAACCTAATGAAGTTTGACATGTACTTTGAAGAAGAAGAAGAAGAGTTAAAACTTATGATCCAACACAAAGAAGTTCTCTCTCCTAGAGCTTTCGACCAGTCACTCTGGTATTCCTCAGTAGACTGACCCAGTGAGGCTTGTCACATGGCTTCTTTAAAATTATCATGTGTTAGCCTTCTTCACTTATATCTTCAGCATCAATGTATTCTCAAGGGTGTGTGTTTGCAAGTTGCCATATAGTTACCATGGCTACCGTTGTTCTACACGTTACAGGTGCATCCGTTGCCATAGCAACATGCCTGTCCATCTCCGAGTGCTGACCTTGAATTGCTGGTAGGTCTGAATGTTACCTCAAGTTTGCTACATGTGTAATCTTTGTGTGTAGGTGTGTATTCTGTAGTGTGTGTGTGTGTGTGTACGTGTGTGTGTGTGTGTATCTGTGTGTGTGTGTGCGTATGCCGTATGTGTTTGTGTGTGTGTGTGTGCATGTGAGCATATGTGTGTGTGTGTGTGTGTGTGTATGTGGGTGTGTGCCTGTGCCTGTGTGTTTGTGTATGTGTGTGTGTGTGTGTTTATTCTGTGTGTGTGTGTGCGTGTGTGCATGCATGTAAGCATATGTGTGTGTGTGTGTGTGTGTGTGTGTATTCTCTGTGTGTGTCCGTGCGTGTATTCTGTGTGTGCATTCAGTGTTTGTGTGTGTGTTTGTGTGTGTGCTTCCTTTGTGTCTGTGTGTTTATGTGCATGTAATTGCAAACATAATGTTTCATGTGTGTAACTATGAACCATGGTCATGTTAGAATGTGTGATCTGTATACATACATGTAACGTTATGTGTGATGTAACAGGAAGTGCTAACAATAACAAACATCAAACCATCATAACTTGTACATTTTTTGCAGGGGGATCTCGTTTGTTGCTCCCAAAGTCTCGGAGCGTTTCCACGCCATCGGAGAGGAGCTGGCTACGGGGAAGTACGACCTGGTCGCGCTACAAGAGGTCAGAGTTCAGAGGTCATTTATGTAGAACTTCAGGTTGCTGTCCTAGAAACACTTCCGGCATCACACAAGCACAAGGCACCAGTAGAGTTAAATACCTAGTAGAGAGACAAGTTGACTCTGAACTTAACCGAGTTAACAGTTTTATTATTTCTGTAAACTGGGCCCCACTGAAAATCAACTTGTCAAAGCTGAGTTGGGCTACCCAGGTGTGTGAAAATGAAATAAATAAATAAAAAAAAAACAAGCGTAAAACAGCACCAAGAGACTACGTCTAGAGATATATTATTAGACATCAAACAAGGACAACAACAACAACAGTTTGGTGTTAACAATTATTAATACAGGACTTGCATGGTGTTCAGTTTGTTGGTTATGTAAAAATGGTTTGGGTTCAGGAGTTTGATTTGTCTTTTTACTGTCAGACCACATCAATTTGGCTCCCTGACACTCTATATAGTAAAACTTAGCAAGCAGCCACAATGAAAAGAGAAGACAGGGAGGTACACTATGTACACTGTGTATACTTATGTATGCATGTATGTGTGTGTGTGATACTTCCTCTTTCTCTTCTCACCTTTTTGTTTGTTTGTTTGTTTTTTTTGTTTGTTTATTGTTGAATGTTGTTATTGTACTGCCCAGGTTTGGAGTGAGGCCCTGTATGAGAAGCTGGTGTCACAGGTGGAAGATGTGCTCCCGTATCATCACTACTTCTACAGGTATGTGAAGCTGTATAGCCAATATAACCGCCCCTAATTTTTTCTAAGGGTGCACCCAAAATGTACGTATTTTTGCAGTACATATTAAATGCCATGTATAATAGTATACTATAAATATTCTTGGCAGTTAAGCCTCAGAACAACAGAGATGAGTGGAAAAGAAGAACCCATAATGATTGTTCCCCGTGATGGCATTATTAATATCACCAAACGACAGCTTTTTTTAAAAGCTTGTTTTCTTTCGCAGTGGCTGGAATGGGAGTGGTGTCTGCGTGTTCTCCAAGCATCCCATAATAGGTGCGTGTCAGTATCGCTTTACGCTGAACGGCCACGCCCACAAACTCTTCCATGCAGACTGGTACGGCGGAAAGGTTGTGGGGTTGTGCCGCATACAGTACGCCGGGACAGAGATCAACTTCTACGCCTCACACGTGAGTACCCTGGGAAGGAGACTCAGTGTCTGTAAGCTTCATCACAAGAGAGAAAAAAATTTAATATATAATCACCTGAATCCTGGTCAATCGGTACCTTTTCCAGGGTAATGAGTAACTGGGGGCACACAAATATGTCTGAAATTTATGCAGATATTTTGGGAAGGAGACAAACTTTTTTTTATTGACAGAGCCTTTCCTCACAATGCATTACAAGCAATATTTCAGTGTTGTATGTTTTGCACAATGCTTAGTTGTATCTAATGAACACATTGAATTCATGCTATTTTGTTGAAGAATAATGTAGAATTCTCTTCTAGACATTGTAAGACCCTTGAGATCATTATTGATAAAAAAGATCAGTGAGAAATCATTGCTCGGAGGACCTGTGAGATATTGAGCACTATTTAAGAGATTTTAGAGAGACCTGGTGTTTGTTAAACAGTCTAGCCTCTGTGTTAGTTTGTTTGTTTGTTTACCTAAGCCTTTCTGTTCCAGACCCATGCGGAGTACAACCACGACAATGATGAGTACAGGGCACACCGAGTGTCGCAGGCTTTCGAACTCAGTCAATTCATCCGGTCAGCCATTTTTAATTTCTGAAATACTTAGTATCATAATGATTATTACTAAGTATGCTTACCTTTGCAGAATGAAACATATTGTTTTTGCTCTGTTGTTTCTTCTTCTCCAAACACATAAGGTCAATGGCCTGGACAAAATGGATGTTACCATGGTACATGTAACGGGTGCTGTAGCTGTCACCCTGTGGTGTGGGGTTGCATTATGTAGCAAGTTGCAGGACAGAGTTGGAGGGGCTGGTCACCATGTACATGTATATATGAATCACAGTGTTTGAGTAAGAATAAACAGAGCAGTAGTTTGTTAGGCTAGAACAGGCGAAGGAAAACATTATGCACTTCCTGTGCAAAGATAGTGCAGTTTCAGTTTCAGTTTATTACGATACCCTTTAGCCCGTTAGGGCTAATCTTCCAGGGTTCATTACACATTACACACACAGTACAAATATACACATATGACTACAAATTTACATACACATTGAGGTCACACGTCAGACAAGGCACTAATTATAGCTGAAGTAAAATCATTGAACGAGCAAATTATCGGCTAAGTATTAGTGCCTTGCAGTACTTGATAGCAGCAATATAATTTTTTTCCTGGAAAAGGTGATGATTATTTGTTTGAGGCTTTATATTGTTTATTTTTTCCCCAGCTACACAGGCCAGTCAGCAGATGTGAACATTTTAGCAGGAGATTTGAACAACCAGCCGTTTGAGCTGGGGCTGAAAATCATCCAGTCCAACTCTGGCATGGAGGATGCCTGGCTAACAGCCGAGCACAAGGTACGTGTTTGTTTGTTTGTTTGTTTGTTTGTGTGTTTATTTTGGGTTTCCTCTCTTTGCCCCAGCACTCTCGCTCACTATCGGGTTTAGCATCTGTTTTTCTCCATCTTCTAAGAGACAGACATGCTAGAAGTCTGCCATCTCTGTTTGCCAATGGTTTTGTTGTCTCATACGATTTTTCCCCCTCACCCTGCCTTCTGTACAAAGTTAGCTTGTCATGACACCAGTCCATTACTTAAACATAGCAATTCTCTCTCTAACTTCGTACATTGTACACCCTCACCACGCCCTCGGTACAAAGTTAGCTTACTACATGTGTACATCACCCGCCTATTGCTACGTCATATGGTATCTATGTCATCATTTTATTTCTGACATCCACATGAACTACTGTTGTTACAGTTACTGTAGTAAGCTCTAACTTTGTACAACATAGTACATCTAACTTTATATCATTTTACCCTAATGCTGGACTTTTTTCCCCTCAGAACTCGGAAGACTCAGGCATGACGTGTGGCTGCCCTGAGAATGAATTCAACTCTGGGTGTGGTCATCCTCCCATGAGGATTGACTACGTTTTCTACAAGGTACTCTTACTTAGAAGTAAACCTTTATTGCAGATACATGCTCGAGGGCTAATTGCAGATACAAGCAACATGTATGAAAAGGAAAATACAATGATATGGGAGACTATGTACAAAGTTATACTACATTCTACAACATACTCGGTACTAGGTTTGTTGGGTTTGACTTCTTCTTACATATTCTTCTTCTTTCTTATCTATTAAGTACATGTTTATAACTGTTTAAGGTCATCACAAGGGACCTGGAAATGTCCCTCAGTGGCAGCATTTAAAAACATGTAAACAAAGGTAGTGCTGCATACCTAAACCAAAATTTAGGTCCAGGTCCGGATTCAAGTCCAGAAGTTTAGGTTAAGTTCCAGACTTGTAAGTCCGGACCTAAACCCATGGCATATACAAAATTGCATGTTGCAACCTTGCAATGTTGTCTGGGTGAAACTTTGGCCACATAACATGGAAGTCGACATTTGACGATGCCCGATGGCAATGTTTTCTTCATTTTGCAGCAATCTACGGAAGGTTTTAGGTGGTTTGGAAAGAAAAGGGATATGTGAAATGGTCTTTTATGGTAATAAGTCCGGACTCGGTTCTTGACCTTTAGGTTTTTTTGGACTTGAACCTTAACATTTTTACAAGTCCGGATCCAAGTCCAGTGAACCGGTATGCAGCACTAAACAAAGGTAAATAAAATAATGATGCTATCAGTTTTATATTGTTCGTGGCTCTTCAGGGGTCTGCCAGGTGCAGTGTGAAGTGTGTTCACTGTGAGACCACCATGCACAAGGTTCCTGGAAAACCCTTTAACTACTCCGACCATGAAGGAGTGCTGGCTCACCTGGAACTGGAGATGGGCTCAGGAACGAGTGAAGGTGAGAGAGAAGGGAAAGAGGAAGTATCAACAGGACTTTCCTGCTATGGTAGCCATTTTGGCACCAAAGTCAGAAGGCCCTTGCATGAGTACTTACCAAGAAAAAATACAAACTAGAAAAGTAACATTTGCAAAGCAAATGCATAATGTTTACCTTCTTACTCAAACACATTTTCATATATATGGTGACAGCAGTCTCCTGGTCAGACAGGATTCTCCTGCTATAAAATTGCAACATTATGTAACCCAACACCAGTTACCATGGTGACAGACATCAACAAATCGGGTCATTGGCCAGTACAGAGGTCAGGGTTTGGAATGGAAGAAGAAGAAGAAACTGAGCAAAAACAATATGTTTTCCTGCAGTAAATATAAATATGTAAAAGGTAAGTAGACTTGCATCACAGGTAAATATCACGAGTCCCATTTTTTGTACATGATTCTGTTTTCCCGCTGCTCATAAGTCAGCAGCACTCTAAACCCAACAACACCTTCCACTAATAATAATCAGGCTGTTGATATGTTGGAAAGTATAACAAACGTTTGGTGGTGTAAAAAGTGTTCTGATCATTGTACATCCGGTTTTTATCAGAGAGTCCAGCAAACTGTGCGAATCTCGACGACGTTCCTCTACGCGACGACCACCTCCGCGAAGCCATCACAATCATGGAGGAGGCAATCGCCTGTACAGCATCCGTCAGGTGGTTCTACGCAGTGGTACTCCTCCTCTGTCTCATCCTCATCCTCCTCCTCCCCTCCCTGCCTCTCCCCATCCTCCTCACGTCACTTCTCAACCTCCTGTCGGTTCTCGGGATTGGCTGGAGCTTCTGGATGGGTGCGGTCGTCACGGAGACGGAGAGGAGGGGTCTCCTAGCAACCAGGACCAGCATGCAGGTCCTCCTCCGCGGGAGTGGGAAGAAAAGGAACTGACTGGTCTTTGATTGGAGTTGTGAAGGCTCTTAGATGTTTCCTAAAACTTAGATTTTTTTTTTTGACTGACTGAATAAGTTTATTAGCTTCCAAAGACTCTGAAGAGGTTTCTTAGATGCTTCCTATAACTCAGTGTTTTTGTCACTGACTGGTCTTTGAAAAGTTGTGAAGTGTCTTAGGTGCTTCCTAAAACTTAGGTGTTTTTTTGGACTGACTGAAGAAGTTGTGAAGTTTCTTAGCTTATTCCTAAGACTAAGTTTTCTTGGAACCGACTGAAGAGGTTTCTTAGATGCTTCCTGAAACTCAGTTTTCTTGGAATTGACTGAAGAAGTTGCGAACTACTGAAGTTTCTTCCTAAGACTCAGTGTCTTAGAACTTACTGAAGAAGTTGTTGTAAAGTTTCTTAGATGATTCCAAAGACTCAGTGTTTTTGGAACTACCTGGAGAAGTTGTGATTCCAGAAGTTTTTTCCTGAAACCCAATGTTTTTGGAACTTACTGGAAACGTTTTGAAGTTTCGTACATGTAGGTGCTTCCTAAACCTCAGTGTTTTGGGAACTGACTGGAGAAGTTGTGAAGTTTCTTAGCATCTTCCTGAAACTAAGGTGTTTTTGTCTTTGAGGAGTTGTGAAGTATCTAAGATGCTGCCTGAAATTCAGTATTTTTGAAATTTAATTTGACAAGTTGTGATAATTATGATGAATAATCATTTTTTCTTAGGTTATGAAGCTAAGAAAAACATGATTATTTATCATAATTACCTACTGATACTATAGGTTGTAAAAGTGTTATCAGAAAGCTTATTGTAAGTGTAATAGAATTATAATTAGATTAGTATAAATTATTCAAAACAACAGAATGATTTGTCCATAAAAATTTTATTCACAATAGGGATATTTCTTAGCACGTAACTTTCCATTTTGGAAAACACATCTTTTAAAGCAAACATACATCCACTAATGTACAAGATGTTTTAATTCAGAAGACAGGACTGACTTGTTGCTCATATTTCAAAGCCATGTCTTTGAAAGCATAATTACGTACGTAAAACATGTACCAATCATAGTAATGAACAAAAATTTGATTTAGATTTGAATTCAGTAAATACGAATTAAAATCCTGAAATATGAAATTTGATTTTGATTTGTTCTTTTTGTACGACTAGTATATGTTTCTTTAAAAACGCCCCTTACAAATGTATACTAATTATAGTAATTTATACTACATTAGAACACATTAGTTTTAAATTAAACAAACCCTTACAAATCTCTTGAAAGTTTGAAATGTAATAAAATACAAAAAGTACTGAAAATGAATAAAATGTTCTTGGTTACAATCCAGTGACCAAGGTTTTTTGGAGTCTGACATTCGGTAAATCATAACAGTCCGGGTCTTGTTTGGTTTGCTGGGAATGCTTGAAGGTCATCAGACAGTGATCACTAAAGTCTTCTACCTAGGGGGTTAAATCCTTCTGCTGAGTGCTGTTATGTAGTGCTTTTTGACGTTGGTGAAGATAACATCAAGAGCCGCCTCCACTGGTTTGGATGTGTTCACGACTTGGCTTGGTCTATGGGACAACATCAGGTTTTGCTCTGATACTGGGGGTTATGTGTTAACTGCACATAGGGTAATGGATGACATTTGAATCACATCTGGTGCAATACAATTTACAAAAGGAACACTGACTTTAGTTACTATTGATATAGAGTTAATCAGTTCTGTCAAGAAATGGTACATAGTCATGATGCAACTGTTCAGCAGAATTGCAAGTGCACAGGATGTGATGATGCAACTGTTCAGCAGAATTGCACGTGCACAGGATGTGATGATGCAACTGTTGAGCAGAATTGCGCGAGCACAGGATGTGATGATGTAACTGTTCAGCAGAATTGCAAGTGCACAGGATGTGATGATGCAACTGTTCAGCAGAATTGCAAGACGTAGTGCACAGGATGTGATGATGCAACTGTTCAGCAGAATGACTCCAGAAGTTTCTTCCTCCAATCTCCTTCCTTTATTCTTAAGAACCTTGATGATTTGTTGCTATTTCATTGAGCGATTGGGATGGGGGGGGGGGCATGTATGCATGGCTGAATGAGCCATGTTCTATGTTTGCTCCAGTCAAGTAAGCCAACATTTTGACGGCTTCATCGTTGCTTTTGATCTACATGATTGGATGGTCAAACTCTACATTGATTCTATTTCTTTGTCATTCCCATTTCCTGTAAAATTGAAGACTGTGGTTGTGAACAAACAACTTTACATTCAAATTCAGTTGAGGCCAAATATTTTGGCGAACTCGCTGTGTGATTCATCCCAGTACCTGGATGCCAAAAGCCTTTCCTTCAACATTTTTGCAGCGTCGAACTCCCTTTTTCCATTCGTCAGTACATTGATGATGCGGTTAGCCAGTGCTTGTGCAGCTTCATCATCATCATCATCTTCGATCCTTACAATCGGACGTTCGAAGTCGGGATTTTCTTGCAAGAACTTGGCCAGACCAGACTTGTGGGAGACCAGGACTGGCACCCCTGCAGCAATGGCCTCCAGACCAACCAGTCCGAATGGCTCTGCACGTGACAGCATCAGGACGACATGGGCTCTGCTCATCTCTTTGCACAGCTCTTTCTGTGTGCAGTACTTCAGGGGAGTGAAGTGGATTTTACCCCTCTTCATGTTGGCTTCGATGAGTGCCTTGCTTTCTGGGAAATCGTCCGGACTGATGCCACAGACTCGCCAAATTGTGTCGGGCAGCCGTTCAATCACCTTGACCATGGTCTTCCCAGCCAGATCGTAGCCTTTCAGCCTCTCCACGCCTTTGACCCTGCCGATAGACAGCACCACTTTCGTATCCGTGTCGACGTATTTCACGGGCGTGTTCATGAAGATGTCGGACGGCTCAGGCAAAAACTCTTTATTACGTTCTTCGTCTCTTGTCTCGCTTTTGTAGTAGTCGTACAAGCGTGGGCCCACGGAGACGATCACATCAGCATCCTCCAGGTCTTCCAGAATGCTTTTCATCACCTCTTCTATGCTCAACTCTCTTCCTTCCTTGTATTGTATGACGTTTTCTGGGATTACGTGAGTGACCTGGACGACTTTGGCATTAGGAAGGCGGCCCTTCTTGATCTCCCTTGCTGCACGGCTTGTGATGTGGACATGGCCGACGATGAAGTCCACATCTGCAGGCAGGTTTGGGTAACGCCCCCAGTGCTCCCAGGTTAGCCAGTTAAGGCCAGACGGGGTCGGGTCTCCCTCCTGCCTTGTTGGGAAGATCAGGTTCACCCCATCATTCTTCGCATCTTCCTTGTCCTGTGGTGTGGCATCCAGGACTGTACTGTAGACCTTTGCTCCTTTGGAAACCAGGCAGCGCCCCATCTGGCGGTGGATGGTGGATATGCCCCCCTTTGCAGTACCATACTCGTCATTAAGCATCAACACGACAGGATGGCTTCCAGATACTGAAAGTGATTCAAAGCAAATCAACTCACTTTTCTAATTTAAGGACAGATGTTCTATGGTTTGCTTAATTAAAAAAAACTGTCTTCGGCAAGAGGCCCAGCGTCTTGCATAACATTGTATTTATTAAATTGATTTTTTCCACAGTTTTTCTTAAATTTCGTCACGTGTACCTTAGTCAAACAAAAGTGGCCGTAATTTGCTGATGTCAGTTTGTGTCCTTGAAAAGTGTTAGGGTAGTCAAAGTCTTTGCGAAAAAATCATATCTTTGATCTCTTAGAGGTTTCTATTATTGTTATGATGATACATTTGTAGTGAAATTGAATGATTGTCGTATTTTCGAAGAATGTTTTGGATAATTTTTTTTTGGATAATTTTTTTTATAATTCTCAGATCGAGTAAGTCAGATAACTCATATAGAGATTAACACTGTTCTGCACAAATTAGTGAGGCGAATGCTGAATACTTTCATGGGTTCATGTGAAACCCTAATGTGAGGCAAATGTAGTAAATTAAAGATCGATGTTTAATATATACCAATGGTTTACAATGTATTTTCATCATTTTTGGTGTGTAGGTAGCTGGGCTAAAAAGTTTGGATACAGTCTGACCTTTGTTACTGTTGTCGGTCTCAGATGGGTGCTTCGGTCTTTCCTCCTGTGAAGTCAAGCAAAACGCAAATGTAAAGCCCTACATTTTAGGACGGCTGGTGTAAACACATATCAGTGATTCTTTTGGAAGAAATTGGAAATAACATTTACATCCAAGAAATGGTGACAAAAAATTGTTTTTGCTACAAGTACAATTGACTTTGTGAGGACATTGCAGATGGCAAGTGCGCAACAATATGATACTAATAGTAGTATGGCTTTTTGTGCATTAGTTTAACAGCATTAGCTTGTTACATGTACCTACATGTAGGACATTATATTTGACAACTGGCAAGACTATGTTATTTAATTGAATACTTTTTTCCCTTCAAATTCAAATTGAAGTATAAAACTGAAGATGACTAATCACATACAACCCACCCCGGGTGTCTGTGGCAGCAGCTCTGCCAGCTGGTGAAAGTCCAGATCTCTCAGGTGCTGCTGCAGGGCGGGAAGTGTGGTCGCCTCACCTTCCTTCTCTTTCCACTTCACCAGGGTCTGGTACACCTGCTCAGGAACGTCGTCTGGGGCGGAAGCCTGAATAACAGGCGACAATTTTCTACTTGAAATGATGTGTTTTAGCGCCTCTTTCCATGAAAAGTAGTTGTGCGATAGTGATGTGTTATATTGCAAGGAAATAGGACCCTAACATGTGGTAAGTAGATGACGAAACCTTTAACTGCTGAATTACTCTGAATGGCAATAATACCAGTTGAACATATCATGTTCATGAGGATTATCAGTGAGGTATTTGTTATAGCTCTGCATGTGTGCAAAGTCACCTTGATGATGGACTCTATCTCCGAGCTGCTGAGCCCTAGGCTCCGGGCGAGCGGTTTCCACTGGGTTTGCGTCACCTTCACGGACAGACGGTTAAAAGCCTGAAGAATTTTCTCATCTGAACAAGGAAAATACAACATTATCAGGGTTTGTTAATCATTATCTATATAGAATATATGACACTCAAAGCAACATCTGCCATCCTCTGTTATACTCGAAGATGTGTGTTTGTTGCTCACAACATCTTCACAAAACTTCAAACACCAACTTTCTAATAGTTAAAAGCAGATGAATGCCAGTCAACAAATAGCAGCGTGCTAATACAATGGTATCCGTTCCAAAGAAATAAACCTATTTGATTTAAGCCGTTCTTAATTATGGAAAAGGACAAAATCTTTATAATAACAAAAAAGTTGCTGTCCAACCAAATAATAGTCTGACCTTTTTCAGCCTGCTGCTTCATGAACGTCATGATGGCACCAGTCCCTTGTTCACACACATCCTGTGGAGGGTATGTCAGGGGGTTTCCAGAAACATCCAAGTCCCTCAGCTTGTCTGCTCGGTGAAGGGCGGTTGGGAGCATGGTGATGTTGTTCTTACTTATGTGCAGTTTCTTCATGGCAGGCAGTTCACACAGGACTTCTGGGAATGTGTCGAACTTGTTGCCATACAGGTAGACCTCCCGTAGGTTGTGCAGGTGACTCATGGTGCTCGGCAGGGTTCTGAGGAGGTTATGGTCCAATGACAAGTACCATAGGTGCTGTAAGGTTCCCACTTCATCTGGGACAGTGTCGAGCTTGCAGCCTCCAGCATACAGTTTCTCCAGTGTCTTCAGCTGCAGCACCTGTCTGGGGAACTCTTCAAACTGACAGCGTACAACGTCCAGAGTCTTCAGCCTGGTGAGTCGTCTGACGTCATCGGGGAGACATCCGATGGGGTTTGGACCGATATCCAACACCTCAAGGTTGGACAGAGAACAAACCCCTGGTGGAACCTCTGTCAGCTGATTACCATGAATGTACAGTTCTCTCAATTTCTGCAGCTTTTCCACACCGGGAGGTAAGGTGGAAAGTTTGTTGTTACCGATATTCAACACCTCAAGGTTGGACAGAGAACAAACCCCTGGTGGAACCTCTGTCAGCTGATTATCATAAATCAGCAACATTGTCAATTTCTGCAGCTTTTCCACACCGGGAGGTAAGATGGAAAGTTTGTTGTTACTGACACTCAACACTTCAAGGTTGGACAGAGAACAAACCTCTGGTGGAACCTCTGTCAGCTGATTATCATGAATGAGCAATCTTTTTAATTTCTGCAGCTTTTCCACACCAGGAGGTAAGGTGGAAAGTTTGTTGTTACCGACATTCAACACCTCAAGGTTGGACAGAGAACAAACCCCTGGTGGAACCTCTGTCAGCTGATTACCATGAATGTACAGTTCTCTCAATTTCTGCAGCTTTTCCACACCGGTAGGTAAGGTGGAGAGTTTGTTGTTAAAGACACTCAACACTTCAAGGTTGAACAGAGAACAAACCTCTGGTGGAACCTCTGTCAGCTGATTACCATAAATGACCAGTTTTATCAATTTCTGCAGCTTTTCCACACCAGGAGGTAAGGTGGAAAGTTTGTTGTTACCGACACTCAACACTTCAAGGTTGGACAGAGAACAAACCCCTGGTGGAACCTCTGTCAGCTGATTATCATCAATCAGCAACATTGTCAATTCCTGCAAGGACCCGATCGCCTGAGGCAAACTTGTCAGCTTGTTGCCGGAAGTACCCAAGCGGTAAAGTTTCTGCAGACGGCCGATCGCTTCCGGGATGCTGGTGAGTTCATTGTTGGAGACATCTAGAAGCTCCAGGTCAGTGATATCAAACACCTCCTCCGGGATGGACGTCAGACCCTGGTTACTCAGGTCCAAGAAAAGGCGACCGTCGACGTCCCACTGAGGCTGGAGGTTCAGACCTGCCGCCATGTTGGATCCTCCGTTCCCTGTGGAATAAGGTGGTCCACAATTGATTACGCATGCCCTGAGTGTCAAAGGTAAGTCCCTTGTGACGTCAGGAAATCACGCCATGAATAAAAGAATAGAGGAAAGCCAGACTATGCTTTATGAACCTTGAACGTGGACATCAGTGTTGCTTTATAATTAGTCCAGTTTCATGTTTGTTTGGAAAAGGGAACGTTCTTATTAGATGGATCATAAAATTACTCGAAGTTAAATAAGGGTTCATCTATTTCTATGACTGCGAGCCTGATCTAGGATTTTTCAGGAAACTATCGACTTTGCAGCTAAAAAGAGCGTGACGCTTCAGACTGAACTTTGAACCGGGGGGGGGGGTGTCGGCTAGCGCAGCAAATGGGGTGTTTGCTGAAGTAGTATACAAATATAAGTAAACACTTAACCCCTAGCATTATTTTCGTACGAACCTACATATACGAAAGTAAAGCTAGTCCTAAAGGCAACCGAAATGTTTTAATCCATTACTTACAACCGATTTTTTATTCTAGCTGACGTTATCCATACTTGACCTTTAAACCCCAGCGGGAGGTGGCGCCAGGTACATTGAACAAACATAGCTGCGCTACCAAATGTTACAAACATAGGGGTACTAGGGGTGCCGGTTTAGGCGTGAAAAAGTGAACAATTTGCTACAAAAAAAATCTTGAATTTTAAGCAGTGACACCAGGACTACTCAGTGTGTAGGTAGAGTGACTCATAAATACCTAATTTTGTATTAACAAAGTAAGGATACTCACTGTTCAAATAATATACAAAAGTATTATTATTACAATGCATTACCGAGCCTTTGTGCGACACTGCTCGGTGGAAATGTCAAGAGTTTGCTAAAGAATATGCCATCTCCAATTCCTACCAGTCACACCAGGACTATCTGTATATGTAAGTACAAGTAAAGTTACTCAAACTACAAGGTACTGATTACTTACGGCTTTAACACTCGGGGTGACGAAGAAAAGGTGATGCAATATTATTCTTGGTTTCTTCTCCTCCGCTAACCAAGTCAACTTCGTCCCATCCTCGTGGATCTAGGGTTGCTTCCAGCAGACGATTCCTCTAACCAACTACACGTCCTCTCAACGTAGATATCTCTGTCCAACGCATGCGCATTTCCCTAACAGTTAGCTTTTCTCCACAAGTCACGTGAGGTACGAAACCCTTTCAGCGGTTCAACTATTAAATGCCTGTCGAAAAAAACTAGTATCAAAATGAGCCATAAAAGTTGGAACACAGATACTGTACTGATAACTAGACGTTTCTTCACGAAACCTATAAAAATAATGGGTAAAAGAATGCTTACAGTAAGCTCACCTGTTGTACATACGTGTTACTGTGTAGTTGCTAACTCCGGGAGGGTGGGCACCCTTAGCAATGTTAACTTAACAAACATATGAGGCGAATTAGGTAGAAAAGTGTTCCTTTGACGTGTTTGTGGAAGACACTTTTGTAGTAGCCTGTTAATCGTCGCAACAGGAGAGAAGCAGTATCAACACAGATCGATAATCAGAGTAGTTACTTCACAAAATAACGATTCGTTCTGGGGGGAGGCTTTGAGAAGTAGGAATTGCAACAGGAAGGATTGCTGCAACAATTCAGACAGAGGTACTTTTAACAATAAAATGTTACCTACACGTACACGTACACGTACATAGTCGTAAAGCTATATCTCAGAAAGTAACATGACATACCTGCACACCCTTGTTGTGTTCGACCTCACTTGTTAGTTACCTGTTTGAGAACGCCAACTGCCAGTAGGCGGGTTGTTTGCACAAATTCCTGCATACAGACTGGCTAACGGTGCATGACGGCAAGGTTGTCAACCTCAGTACGTACAAAGGATGTTTGTAATATGTCTGTAGTTGTAACTTTGTGAATACTGGGCTACCTGTTCTACATTTAGTAAGAACAGAAAGGCAAAATTACCGCATTCTTAAATATAAAGGAAAGAGTGGCACAGGAGAGACGATTTCAGCTTAAAGAAAGTAGAAAAGTTAGACGGTGTGTTGTTTTGGTCGGGCTGCCATGGCGGACAGGTAACTAGCTCACTGTTCGTGCCACCTTTGACACAGGTAGTGTTGGGCGTGTCAAACTGTGCACTGTGCCCGTCAGGCACTCGGGGTGTATTTTTAGGCTGCGGAAGGATTGAACACAACCAAATCAACACTTTCAAAGGAGACAGACTCGATAGTGAATAAATGAACTCTGTACACGACAGTTGTACATGGTACAATATGAGGATAGCAGGAGAATCCTTGTTGTCGTTTGTTTTCACATTTTCATGATTAACAAAGTTGTCTCTCTGACTCCGCACAAACGGCCCTCGCTGGGTACACTGTTGACTCTGTGCAGTTGAGCGCGGAAACTTTATATAATTAGCTTTGAATAAACTGTCAAAGACCCACCAAAATCAACAACGTTTGTTTGAAAGAGGTAGATATATGAAACCCTAAGTGGTTTAATCACATGTTCCGAGTCTCATAGCCTCTGTTGAGTAGCCTCTACCAGGCTTCGGGAGGTGGCTGGGAAGTGGAAAGAGGCAGACTATACTCTTTAAGTAATCTCCAAGCAGATATTTTGGTGGGGTAAGACGGTATCAAATTGGCCAGCCTGTACCCATTTCTTTCCTTTCCTAAGTACAGTTATTGCATCACAGAAGGGATTCCCCACCTTTAAAGTAAACTCTTTATTAAAATTTGGGGATTCTAGATAAATTAACCCTATCTAGACCGGGGGGGGGGGGCTTAAAGTGCCCGCGGCAACTTTGATGTCACCTAGCGTCTGAACGGCTAAAAGCTAGAACCGCCAAATTTGGTGACTTTTCCTAAAATATTGTTGGCAACAAATCTGTATCAGTGGAATAAGATTATGATTTTTCTTGTTGCCATGGCAACGGGTTTCTGACAGGCATTTTTTGCCAAATTTAATTATTTCCATTTAAACAACAGAATTCTATGGGTTTTATGTCAAGTTACACATTGTTTCTAGCATTAATAACATCACATATAATTATATGTAAATTTTATCATTAAAAATGCATAATTTATGCTAATTTGATGACGTCATTGGCCAAAATCCAAGATGGCGGACCATATCATTAGATCAGGTAAATGCAGCTTATTTTCCTTAAAATTTCATCAATACTCCCATTTTTTTTTACAAAAAAGGTTCATATGAATGTCTTTAGTCTGTTTACAATGTATTTTAGGCTTCATCCTGAAAAAAAAACTATTTTTCAAAATTCAAGATTGATGATCCAAGATGGCGGATATGTAATATATGTATGACGTCATTTTATGACGTCACCGGTGTTGCTATGGGCAACATAAGACTTAGTACATCCTAATATTCTGTCATAAACACTTTTGGTAAAGTTATGTCGTATACTGTTTAGTTTTCAGGGAATAACCTATCTAGACGGTTTTGGCCAATAAAATCACATTAATGACGTCATAATGACGTCATATTACGCCACAACGACATAAAAATTGAACGTATGATAAATTTTTACTAGTACATCATCCTCTGAAAATTTGGTGGTCCTACGATATACCGTTCTCGAGTTCTGAGGGGGGCCGAATGAGCCCCCCCCCCCGGTCCCACCAAGCCCAAAAAAGCCCGGTCTAGATAGGGTTAATATATATCAATATAGCCTCATGATGAAATCACATTACATAATATTCGTCGAGTTTCAGTAATGAAACATTGTCAGATGTTTTTTCAACAAAGTTTTATTATCTCTTTAGCAGCGAGAAAGACCAAAACTGCAAGCTGCAAGCTTACAATAACACCTAGTTCTAGCAAACACACAATACATATGATTTTCGTGTGTCTTTAGGTAATATCCAAGCAGATCCTAGTGGCATAATGCAGTATCAAATTTTCCAGAGAAGGTGGCATGTTGGAATCTCCATGGCCAATTTGATACAGTCTTATGCCACCCTAGGATCTGCTTGGAGATTATTCTTAGGAACGTTTCTAGCTAGAATTATGTAATATAATATACCTGGTGATAATATGATATATGAAGGTCTTGTGCTGAGAACAGAAAACTGTGGACAGCCGCCATGCATCAGCACAAGACGCCTGTGGAAGGTTCATTGATAGATAATAATCTATGAATATATCATAATCAATATTCATGCAGAAAATACATGTTTAAGCACTAGTCTAACTTTCGTTGTTTATCGCATGTATTGTTAAAAATTCTTTTGAGATTTTGAAAAAAAAATGACATGGTGAAATCTTTTTACAATTTTACAATATTAATGCTCAATTATTGAATGAAATTCCTTGCCAGAAACGTAACAGCATTGTAATATAGATCCTTAGCAACCCTAAAATGCTTGACTCAAAGTATATTTTATCCTTCATATTCTATAATGCTGGACTATTATAGTTTCAATGATCCTCGCTTGGCTCATATCCAAGTAATTAACACAATTCTGCGACTTCAGAAAAATTGTCTAACAAATATGACCTAATCACACCATGAATATGAATCTTAAATCCATGTTCAGCTGTCACTTGACTTGACTTGGTTGCAGAATATCATGAAATGCTTGAGTAGAGCAAAATGCATGTTGGTCACAAAAAACTACGAAGTCAACACTAGTGTCGTATACTAGTCCTATCCGAATTTAAAAAAAACACTAAACCTACCAAGTTTACATGTATATACAGCACAATTTTGTGGAATGCTAGAGTCGAGCAAAAGTCACATTTAACCTCTGATTACCCATCGTCTGGTTCTGTCAATGAAAGAATTGGCCACAAAATATTAAAATCCTACTTGAGTGGAGCCAAATGTGGATAGCAAGTCACAATAAACTGCGAACATTGTCGTTATACTAGTCCTATTCCAATGCTGGAGTAGAGCAAAATGTTGGTAGCAAGTCACAAAACTACTAATTATCCATGTTCATCGTCTGGTTGGGTCAATGAAAGAATTGGCCACAAAATATTAAAATGCTAGTTGAGTGGAGCCAAATGTGGACAGCGAGTCACAATAAACTACACACACTGCAAGTATACTAGTCCTATTCTATAAACTACTAAACCTGTCCATATTACACCAAAAGGACATAGCTCGGAGATCCAGGTAGAACTAATCGAGCATTAGTGCCTTTCCAATGCTCACATTGTTGAGTTATCAACACATCATCAAGACTACACAAACCTTATTTGATAGTTCATACAACATTTCGAGGTTGCCCGCGGCAACTTTATTTGATGTCGAATAGTACCTGAACGACTTGCGCTAGAACCACCCAACAGGTGACTCAAATATTGTTGGCAACAATTTTGTATCAGTAGAATAAGACAATGATTTTTCCTGTTGCCATGTCAACGGGTTTCTGACAGACATTTTTTGTTAAATTTAGTAACTCGTTTCAACAATAGAATCTTATGGGTTTTATGTCAAAACTATAAATGGTTTCTGCTATTGATAACATCTCATTTTATTCAAAGTAATATTTATAATCAAAAATGCATAATTTACACTAATTCGATGACGCCATTGCCCAAAATCCAAGATTTCCATTAAACTTTTATCACTACTTCCATTTTTTTGTTACAAAAAAGGTTCATATGAACGTCTTTGGTCTATTTTCAATATATCTTAGGCTTTATCCTGAAGAAAAACTATTTTTCAAAATTCAAGACAGGTAATTTCCATTAAACTTTTATCACTACTTCCATTTTTTGTTACAAAAAAGGTTCATATGAACGTCTTTGGTCTATTTTCAATGTATTTTAGGCTTTATCCTGAAGAAAAACTATTTTTCAAAATTCAAGATTGATGATCAAAGATGGTGGATAGCTTAAATATCCATGACGTCATTTTATGACATCACCGGTGTTACTGTAAGCAACGGTCTAGATAGGGTTAGAAGTCTAGCATGATGATGTTGTTCGTAGTGGCCATTGCTTTGTTTTACGTAGCCTTCAGGCCCTTTTCACAAAGACATCCACCATTCTCACCAACTCTTCAAACAAGGGTCCCTTCCAGGGGTCGTCATCCTGACTTTTGGTCATGTTGATGTAGATGAGTTGTGCGAAAGGGATGGACATGGGTCCGGGCGGCGGCCATGTTGTCTTCTCGAGCATGACGGGAATGATCGGCGTCTTCAAGGTGTGTGCAAGCGCCACTTCGTTGCTGCAGTTCGCAGACTCGGCGTATGGTGGCGTCACGCAGCTAACCACGACCTGGAGGTGAAACACACAACAGCAGATTTAAATCAACTTCTACCAGACATTACTTCCCCATTACTGTTTTGTGAATCCAAGGAAGTAAAAACGGTAAGTCAATGTAGGCCTTCATAGATAATCTGGAAAGGCTTACCTGGCACAAAAATGTCATTCATACATTTCTAAATTATCTTTTGATGTTAGTCTCTTCACTATTTTCGTATCAGGTTTTAAAAAAATTACATAATCATGGCACTCCATCCGTAAATCAATCAATCAATCTCTTCTCTGGCAACCATCATTCCTTGATACATTTTCAAGATATCATTTAATGCTAGTCCTTACAAGGGTATCGGGTTTTAAAAAAATGACAATATCAAGGCATGGACTATACCCACTCAAACAGTCATAACTCACATTCAATCAATCAATCAATCAATCACAGTCACTACCTCCGTCAATTAATCAATCATTCATTCAGTTAATCAATCAATCAATCAATCAAACAACCTCTGCTCTGGCAAACCTCGACTTGGGGTCATGGCGTAACGGCAGAGTGCTCCACTCAGAGCCAAGAGGTCCCGGGTTCGAGTCCTGACATTCGAGTCCTGATCCTGTGCCCTTGGGAAAGGCACTTAACACGACTTTCCTCACTTAACTCAGGTTAAAATGAGTATTGCCTTGTCCTGTATTTGTCCTATATCTGCGTTGGTAACGGCATAAAATTAAGTTGATATAACTTGAGTTTGCCGTCCCCATGTCTAGTCAGGAAATGTTGCAATAAAAAACCCCTCGCACCTTGGCTCCCCGGATGCCCTTGTCCATCATCTCGTACAGACTGTCCCCTCCCCCCATCTGCTTGATGTCCATCCAGCAGCTGTAGCCTCGCTCCTGCAGGCGATCGTGCAGCAGCAACACTTTGTCCTGGTGGTCCCATTGGTACGACAGGAAAACCGACTTTTTCTGAAAAAAAGGAAAGGCATGAGTTGATTTTGTACAATGGTTCACGTCTCTGTAGGTTCTATGCTTTTGGAGTATGACTATCATAGTAATCTCTACTGGACTACTTTGCATACTAAAAAAATTGATGGAATTTGCCAAAACGAGTTGAATAATCTGCCTGTAACTGCAAATTCTAATATTTTCAATCTCTAATACAAACACGTATGATACCGTCAGATACTGTTTGGTTATCACTTTTCAAACTCGGATAGTCTGTATATAATGCATCGAGAATTGGGGTCTTAATTTTCTTCCACAATACCATAATATTTAGTTTCTAAGCATTTTTCGTCAATGGAAAAGTTGTAACAGGCGGACAAGATGGTCCAACGGCCCCAAGAATATCTGATTAGGAGGAATACATGTAATTTTACTTACGCCGGCTCTTGTCACGTCTGTGCGGACCGTTGGCTCAACCCGGGCCGTGAGTGCAGCTGGGGTTCTCGCATCGGAAGAACCACCCTTCTTAACCAGGGGCACAGCACCTGCAGGCTAGAAAAAATATGTTACAATTCTAATGTTCCTACTGTGAATAGTTTCATCAGGTTGGTAAGTCACTGAGTAAAGAGACTCGTTTTACACAACCAAGACTTTTATTCAGCCGACGTTTCGGTGACCGTCTCTCTAGCAGTGACACCTGTGCTGCAGTGCAATGTGAACCAGTCAGAATTGCCCTGAGGAAGGTGACAGACGGTCACCGAAACATCGGCTGAATTTGGTTGTGTAAAAAGAGACTCATTACTCAGTTTTAATGTTTTAGAGATTTTGACCTTGATGAACTTAAACTTGAACTTGAAAATAACTTTCGCATCAGAAAGTATCTTGTACCTGTGTTTTCCTGACAGCATCACTTTGTTTCTGAGCATGAGGCCGCCCTTCTGCAACTGTGAGGCGAGCCAAGCCTCTCTTCACATCCGGCGTTTCTGCAAGGGAAGCGAATTGTTAACTGTTGGTAAACTAGTCAGTTTCTTAACCCTAGTAATGGAACGTTAGATGTAAAACCTAGCAATGTAGCATTAAATGTACAACAACGGTCAATATTGTCACCAGCAAAACTCAAACTTCTACGTCCGTAAAATCCTCTGCTTTCACCAACTGTAACATGTAGCGTAACTGCGGCACATACACACAATCATACAAGCATACATACAATGAAGCTTTCATGAAAGTTCATCTGTGTTGATAGTTACATGTTTAGAGTTAAAACGTTTGATGCAACACAAAAAGTTCTTTCACCTAGTTATAGAGATTTCGACCAGTCATACAAGGAAGCTCACTGTTGCGTACGACGCTTTCAGTAAGCATCAACTTAAAGTAAAGCATCTCAGAATGCAAACAATTCATACCTGCCATCAATGCATGTACTAAGAAATAGTTAACAGTGGGCACAAAAGTTTCAGCTTATGAAAATGTATGAAAACCCATTTTATGGAAGCATGTCAAATTAAGATCTGTTTCTTTTCTTTGTTGAATAATATGGGTATCTACAAACACTACCAAGAACGTTTGAATAATCAAAATCTTACCTTTCTCGTCCTCCTGTTTCAGGAAAGCGATGATGGCACCAGTCCCTTGTGTACACACATCCTGTGGAGGGTATGTCAGGGGGTTTCCAGAAACATCCAAGTCTGTCAGCTTGTCTGCTCGGTGAAGGGTGGTTGGGAGCCTGGTGATGTTGTTGTTACTTATGTCCAGTTTCTCCATGGCAGGCAGTTCACACAGGACTTCTGGGAATGTGTCGAACTTGTTGCCATACAGGTAGACCTCCCGTAGGTTGTGCAGGTGACTCATGGTGCTTGGCAGTGTTCTGAGGAGGTTATTTTCCAATGCCAAGAACCACAGGTGTTGTAAGGTTCCCACTTCATCTGGGACAATGTCAAACTTGCAGCCGCCAGCATACAGTTCCTCCAGTGTCTTCAGCTGCAGCACCTGTCTGGGGAACTCTTCAAACGGACAGTTGGAGACACTGAGAGACTTCAGTCTGGTGAGTCGTGTGATGTCATTGGGAAGACGTCGGATGGGGTTCCGACTGACACTTAACACCTCAAGGTTGGACAGAGAGCAAACCACTGGTGGAATTTCTGTCAGCTGATTACCATTAATGTACAGTTCTCTCAACTTCTGTAGCTTTTCCACACCAGGAGGTAAGGTGGAAAGTTTGTTGTTACTGACATCTAACACCTCAAGGTTGGACAGAGAACAAACCTCTGGTGGAACCTCTGTCAGATGATTATCATGAATGAGCAATCTTTTTAATTTCTGCAGCTTTTCCACACCAGGAGGTAAGGTGGAAAGTTTGTTGTCACTGACATTCAACACCTCAAGGTTGGACAGAGAACAAACCCCTGGTGGAACCTCTGTTAGCTGATTATTATAAACATACAGGTATGTCAATTTCTGCAAGGAACCGATCGCCTGTGGCAAACTTGTCAGCTTGTTGCCGTCAGCGTCCAAACGTTCAAGTTTCTGCAGACGGCCGATCGCTTCCGGGATGCTGGTGAGTTTGTTGTTGGACACATCTAGACTCTCCAGGTCAGTGAGATCAAACACCTCCTCCGGGATGGACGTCAGACCCTGGTTACTCAAGTTAAGAAAAAGGCCACCTGTGTCTAACCGCTTAAGCTGGAGGTTCAGACCTGCCGCCATGTTGGATCCTCCGTGTCCTGTGGTATAACAGTTGGTATAAGGTGGTTCACATTTACGATTGCGCATGTCTAGTGTCAAAAGTGAAGGCCTCTGGGACGTAAGTCACGCTCGGCCATGCTTTATATATGCCCAGACGTGTTTGACACAGGTACTGTCGGCTTGTGCAGTATTAACTGTCCACCTCCTCATGATCCCTTATCTATTAGATGATGCACAAAATTTTCATGCACAAAATTACCTAACGTTAAATATTGGTTCATGTATTTCAATGACTCCAAGCCTGATCTGGGATTTTTTTAGGAAACTATTGACTGCCTTTGAAGCGGCAAATAGCGTGTAACCCTTCTGACTGAACTTTGAACATGGGGTGGGCTGTTATGCTGGGGTCACATTTCCAAACCGGGGCCCGGCCGGGCAGCTTTTGGGAACGAAAAGTACGATATAAAAGTAAACAAAACACAGAAACGTTTCCGATGATAATCATGGGCACTATATCTATATACTCTTGATATGGATTGTTAATTTTTCGTTCATACAGACAGCCCGGCCGGGCCCAGGTTTGGAAATGTGACCTAAGCATTAGCAGGCGCAGGAAAGGGGCTTTTTGCTGAAGTAGTATAGAAATGTAATTTGAGAAAATTTTATCACTTATTTTTATTTTTTATTTTATTACTTATTTTTATTTTTTATTTTATCACTTAACCGCTAGTATCATTTTCATTTTCGTACGCACCTACACATGGTATTTCGTAAGTGAGGCTAGTCCTAAAGCCACCCGACATATTTCCACAGATATCATCCATAACCGACCTACAATTGACTTTTTTATTCTAGCGGACGTTGTCCCTACTTGACCTTTAAACCCCAGCGGGAGGTGGCGCCAGGTACAGTGAACAAACATACCTTCGCTACCAAATGTTGCAAACACGTCAAACTAGGGGTACCGGTTTAGGCGTGAAAAAAGTCAACAATTTGCTACAAAAAAAATCTTGAATTTTAAGCAGTGACATCAGCTGCAGGACTACTCAGTGTGTAGGTAGAGTGACTCATAAATACCTAATTTTGTATTAACAAAGTAAGGATACTCACTGTTCAAATACTAGTAATATACAAAAGTATTATTATTACAATGCATTACCGAGCCTTTGTGTGACACTGTTAGGTGGAAATGTAAAAATTTTGCTATAAAATATGCCATCCCCGATTTCTAGCAGTCACACCAGGACTATTCTAAGGGGGTTATTCAAAGCTACAACATAACAAGGTACTATGAAGTAAGTTTAAACTGTAATTTCCAACACAACAAAAATTGGACTCACCCAAATTTTCGACTGGTACAAGGTACTGATTACTTACGGCTTTAACACTCGGGGTGACGAAGAAAAGCTGATTTTTGGTTTCTTCTCCTCCGCTAACCAAATTCACTTCGTCCCATCCTCGTGGATCTAGGGTTGCTTCCAGCAGACGATTCCTCTAACCAACTACACGTACTGCTCTCTCAAAGTAGACATCACTGTCCAGCGCATGCGCATTTCCCTATCAGTTGACTTTACTCCACAAGTCACGTGAGGTACGAAACCCTTTCAGTGGTTCAACTTTTCAAAACCTGTCGAAAAAAAGTATCAATGTTGACATCAAAAATTGGGACACAGATACTGTAGTGATAACTAGATATTTCTTCACAAAACCCATATAAAAACAGGGAGTAGAAGAACTGTTTTAAGTTCAACTGTTAAAAGAACAAGAGGGCACCAGCTGAAACTAAGTAGGATGCCGGCAAAAACAAACACACGACTTTACTTTTTCACCATAAGAACGGTATCCTGGTGGAACAGTCTACCGGAAGAAGTGATTACAGCTCCCAGCGTGAACTGTTTTAAAACCAGATTTGATAAACATACGAGACTACATCCAGTAGTATATAACTACAGAGCCCTGGATCATCCCATGCGACCTGAGATGACTGTCTGCTGAAGTCAAGAGCGGCCCAAACTGGAAAATATCCCTACCTGGCCTGAAGGAATCTACATCTACATCTACAAGTTCTCCTGTTGTGGCTACTTGTTCCCACCGACCTTGCTAACCCCGAACGGGGCCCGAAGTGATTTTAACTCGATTCGAGTTAAAATCGATTCGGCGACCGCGCGGGGCCAAAAATAGGCCGGCAGCCGTCGGGAACGGCCCGCCGGTCTCCGTCCAGGTCCCGTTCGGTAGTGCCAAAAGACACGCCGAACACGCGCCGAGCGGGCCCCTTTCTTGAATTGTGACCTAAGCATAAGCAAACGTTCTCTTGCCGCATTCCAATCTAGCTTTAGGAAGCTTTAGGAAGCTCACCTGCCATGCCTACGTGCTCGTACCGACCCTGCTAACCCCGGGAGGGTGGGTACCGGCACGGTGTTGACGTAACGAACGTGTGACGAGATAAGGTGGCCAGCGGTGCCTTTGATGTTTTTGCGCAGGCGGACAAGTTTGTAGCTTATCTTTCCAACAGCAGAGATACAGTATGTGAACTTTCACACACTCACAACTCTCTCCCATAGCTTATGCTACGTGGCCCGGCCGGGCAGCTTTTGGGAACGAAAAAAATGCGATATAAAAGACAACAAAACAAGGAAAAGTTCCTAATAATAATCATGGGAACTATTTCTGTATATTCTTGATATGATATAATTTTTCGTTCATACAAACAGCCCGGTCGGGCCCCGGTTTGGAAATGTGACCTAAGCATAAGTCAGCCGTCGGGGCAGCAATGCATTCCACTATGAACACCTTGGAGAAATATAAGTACTAACTCGACGGATACACTGTTGATGCGTGTGGGGGATGTTTTTGTGTCATTAGCAACAAATTTTGTCCGAAAGGTTAAAACTCTGTGCTCACCTGCCGTGCCGCGTGTTCTTACTGACCCTGTGACCCCACGGGGGGCGGCTGTTTACTAGGTACGGTGTTTGCTATATACGGGCATGTCAGGTGAAGAACAAGCCACTTAAAGTTGTAGGAGAATAGGTGGGGGGGGGCAATATTTTGCGGGAGCGGGTGTTTGCTATATACGAGAATGTGAGACGATAAGATTGAAGAACGGCCTATTTTAATTAAGTTAAGGAATAGTAAAGGAGTTGGGGTCAATATTTTTCAGTATTGATACCTGTTGCTGATTTTATACGAGCCTGTTAGGCGATAGGCTTGGGGAATCGTTACTTCGATGGAAAGGATGGTAAATGTAAGCATTTGTTACTTTTGGCAACATGGGGATGCAGTATATGGATACCTCGGAGAAATATCAATAGTAACTGGACAGATACAGGGTTGATACGTCTGGGGTATCAGTATCAACATGTTTGGTCCAAATGGTAAAAAAAAAGGTTTCCACGAATTTGGTTGAAAAGATGAAAACTCTGTGCTCACCTGCCGTGCCGCGTGCTCTTAATGACCCTGTGACCCACGGGGGCGGGTGTTTGCTAGGTGTTGATTTTATACGAGCCTGTGATGAGCTTGAAGAACGGGCCACAAGTTTAAATGGAGATCTTTTTAATGCGATTTTGGAGATGCGATTTTGATACCTTTATAAACGCACAAGGTTGCTATTGAATGGATGAATTTATGTTTTTATACGTTACAGTTGCTTGACATAAAACACCACCAACAGATATGATGTTTAGCTTTGGACGGGCATCCATATGATAGTATAAACAACATCTGTCTGAATGTTGTATAGAGTACGTAATATACTACTTCAAGAGTTCTGCTTGTCCGTAAGGCCGACACTTTACACAGCAGCCATTGGCCATAAGTAAGACGTTGAGATACAGGCAGATACAAAAGCAGCTCCCTAACTACTTCACATACATGTAGGGCTGATTACTGTACCAATATACTAGTACCTGAGACAATGGGTGGAAGGGTCACAGTTGTGATGTGGGAGACTAAACCTAACCTAACCCCAATCGTAAGTTTAACCCTAGCCCTGAACAATGATCCCAACTCTAACCCTAAACCTTACTCCAATACCAACCCTAACCCCAAGACCATAAGCCTAACCCTAACCCCAATACCAACCCTAACCATCACCCTAACACCAATACCAACCCTAGCCCTGAACACCTGACCTCTCACGTATGTGGCAGCTCAAGGATTTGGCTCAACACCGTTGTCGGGTTGATTCATGTACATATCGATAAGGCCTTACGGCCGTACGTGAGGTTATGCTCCTGTTGCTGTATTTCAATGAGTATTATACTTGATTGTAAAAGCAATTAGCCTTCGGGCATGATTTTGAAAATAAATAAAGTTTCAAAGTATAATCTTATTAAGGGCGGCAAAACGAAAAATATTCTGAATGAGGAAATCAGTCTAATATTGACATTTGCTTCCATTTATTAGCACATATTTTTCATTAGTACTTGAGGCATTTGATTGATGTAGCCCCAAAACAAGCTACGTTAGGCGTCTCTTTATGTTTTGGGTACCACCCATAAATAGCTTGAACCAGCCTTTGATACAAAGCAGGCAACCGTTTTCCGTCAGTGACATCGCATTTTTGCCTCACAGATATCAGTAAGCTATGGGATAGGATTGATTCAGCTTACAACATTGAAAGAATGACCAGAAAACTTACATTGAAAATTCAGTTTTACCGCCTTGAAAATGCATTTGATGCCTTTAAACAAGCGGTTCATTTCATGACTAGAGAAGGGCTACTTGTGTAACAGTGGGGGGGTGGGTTTAAAGGCGCTACCAACTGATCCGGCAAAGGGATCTAGACCTTTTAGCGGAGTAGTTAGAGCGTCTGGTTATGAAGCTCTGGTGCCCGGGAGGTCGTGGGTTCGAACCCCACCCCCGGGGACCCAGNGGGGGTTTTTTTCTCAGCTTGCCCCCTGTTTCTTACAGTAGGTTCCCGCACCGGCCCTGGGAGTTCTGGCAAAGAGTGCTGCTCCAGGGATGTCGAATTCGGAAGATTCGAGGACGAATCTTGACAAGAAAAGGGGAGTAGTGTAACAGTGAGGGGTTTATAGGCGCTACCAACAGATCCGGCAAACGGGTCTAGACCTTTTCGGTTAGAGTGTCTGACTGGGGCCCGGGGGGTCGTGAGTTCGAACCCCGGCCCGGGACCAGTGGGGTTTTTACTAAGTCTTGCTCCTCCTGTTTCTTACACTTGTGCTAAAGTATCACCAACAGAAGTAGACATTACCTTACGAAGGATGTCAGGACATCTTTCCTGGTTACTTCAGGAATGCAGACATTGGTAGATGATCTTACGGCCACAATAACATATGACGGTATGCAAAGCAGCGCCAGCTCAACCCATCGAGTTAAACTTTACTCATTTGTGACAGTTTTCTGATAAGCGCGTCCACATTGTGGCGACTTTTACTGGGTGAAAGGGTACTAACCTGCGCTTACTCAGTTGAGATGAACTTTGTTCATTGGTGGCAAACAGTTTCTGATAAGCACCATTGTCTGCTGATTTTTTTACTATTTGACCTGGCGTCTGTACAAAACTCAGCTGTGATTGCAACTTGTTTTGGCGTTGTATTAGAGGAAGAGCAGCCGGTGTTCCTAACAACATGCCCGAAACACTGCGTGTTCTAACTCTGAACTGTTGGTGAGTACATAATCTGCTGACTTCTGACTATTTGACCTGGCATCTATGCATAAATTAGCTGTGATTGTTACACATTTCTTCGCGTTTTTTTCTGAATAAAACGGTGAAAGATCATCCGGTGTTCCCAACAACATGCCCGAAACACTGCGTGTTCTAACTCTGAACTGTTGGTGAGTAAATGATTATCTTTATTCTTTATTTCAGGCGCAATTGGCCCATAGTAGCAGGCAATTAAAATAACAAGGTGCACACATAGTAAAAACGGTAGGGTTCGGTACATATACAAACGAGAAGGGCCTTACCGGTAGACTAGGCCGATATAGTGATCCCAGTAGTGACTGGTGGATGATATGTCTGAGTGGATAGCTAGATTTATGATTCTGTTATTACTGTTGAGGAGCCGATTGGTGAAAGAGTGTGTTAGTTTACGTCTGCGAGCATCGAAGGTATCGACAACCTCAGTCACAAACATTATACAGTAGCCTAATTCTAACAAATATGTATAGGGTTTTTGTTGGGGGGTGGGGGGTGGCCACTCTACTGACTAAGCTGACCACAGTTAAACGGACGGTTACTAAAATAAATATATCCTTGTTTGGGACCTTTAGCTTTCACTCTCGGGCTCACGCACAGGCTTATTTGCGAATTTCCTTATTGACATGATTATGCAATTGCCCTCTGGCAATTGCCTAATTCTAACACGGGGGGGGCACTCTACTGACTTTCAGCTATTAAGAATAACAGTTCTATAGACGGTTACTAATACATCCTTGTTGACAGTATCAGGGGCCTTCAGACTCGGCATGCACTGGCTTATTTGTGAATCTCATTATTGATAAGATGTACCTGACAATAGCCACTGTTTAACAAAAAGTATATTAGTATATTAGGGTCAGAAAGTAACGCTTACTGACTTGTAGACATAGGTTCATTACATTCTGACCCTAATATACATATATCATTAGTCAGAATCCCGAGATGCTATATTGCAACAATGTTATAACACGTTGTACATGTACCTGCTCCTGTAGGGACGATGCTAGCTCTCCTCTTTAGTTTGCTGTCGCTGGTAACTATGTAATATATATATTCCAACATGTTATCACCAGACGTGGTGACGACACACTCAAGATTTTTTCAACTTATATTAATGTCGCCACCAACACAGGGGACAAATACATGATAGGACAATACTCATTTACACCTGAGCTAAGTGAGGAAAGTCGTGTAAAGTGCCTTTTCCAAAGGCACAAGATCGGTGGCATGACAGGACTCGAACCCGGGACTCTTAGTTCTCAGTCGCGCACTCTGCCGCTACGCCACACGACCCCACTGCCGCTACGCCACACGACCCCACAATGTAGTATATGTAGTATAGCACTCAGGCTACTGACACTCCCCCCCTAACCCCCTAACCTTTTCCTGTTTTTTTTCCAGGGGAATCCCCTACTTCAGCTCGGACATCCCAGCTCGGTTTGAGGCTATCGGGACGGAGTTGTGCACCGGAAGATACGACGTCGTGTCCCTGCAAGAGGTTCGGCATGTTCTTTGCTTAATACTTAATCACCTCCATGAAAAATGGAGGTATTGTTTTTGGCGTGTCTGTCTTAGGGAACACGCCAGGTAGGGGGACCAAGTGGTCTCAGCAACCACTTGGTCCCCCTATCAGCTTGTTCTGGAACTGCAGGGCACCTTCAGGCGAAATCTTTAAAAGCCAATAAGTCCAGACAGGAACAATGTATTTTCATAATTTTTGGTGTCTAGGTAGCTTAGCGAAAGTTGTACATAATTAAATGCAAATTATGCAAATGAGTCATGAGGTCTCAGAATTCTTGTTTTCAAGATGAATTTGAAGACTTGATTCATATGTATTGTAATACTATACTAAAAAAGTAACCCTGGTAAAGTAAATGCTTAATGTTTACCTTCACATGGCCCAGCGGATCTAGCCAGCAAACCACTCATCTGGTATTAAAACACATTTCATGTATAAGTTTTGGTGGTCATCCCATGCAACTTGCTACATAATGTAATCCAACTTCTCATGGTGTTTGCAGTACCAGTTACCATGGTGACAGCCGTCTGGTCCAGGTCATTGACCTTATCATTCTTCTGTATCACAGGTTTGGAGTCAAGATGTCTACGAGAAGATGGTTTCTCAGGTACAAGACGTGCTGCCGTACCATCACTACTTCTACAGGTACTGGGATCTATGCGTCTTGGTAGTCACTCATAACCGAAGATTACTGTGGTCTAGGTATGTTTGATATGTAGATACGACAGTGTGATAGAGTCAAACTTGGTATCAGCAATCACTAAAGGGACGAGGAAGAAATTGTTGGTGACTGGAGGTGGTTCAATGGCTAGTCAGATTTGACTGGATTTGGATCTATAATACTGGTGATCCTTCAATACCGAAAATTACTGTCACAGTGGTTTATATATGTTTGATATGTAGATTAGACATAAAGAATGATACAGTCAAACTTGGTCTCAGCAATCGAGGAATGAGGAAACTGCATGGTTGGTGACTGAAGGTGGTCGGCTAGTGGACTGTAAAAACGACTTAAGATCTGTTAGTGACATTGGATGAAGAGTGATGATGTGGTGCAAGACTAAGACTGCGTTGCTAATTTTTACAAACATCAGTTTTTGGAGGGTCGCTATAGCTACAACTGTACAAAAGATGAACAAATGAAAGTCATGGATTATTCCCTTTTTCATATGAATGGTGTCAATTTTCTTCCGTTTTGATGCCTTACTTTTTCTCTTCCATGCACTTTTCTGTCTTCATCATCATCATCATCTTCGCCGCTCTCATCTGTCGACGATGCAGGTCTCCACAGCTAGCCACTGTCTTCTGTCCTGTTCTTTCCTTCGTGCCCCTTCCTAAGGAATACATACTAGTATACGTCTTGATGTTAACAAAAAAATTCTGATTCTTACTCAAACCTTTATACTTAATACCCAACGATTTACAGTTGCCGAATGATTTATTTCGCCGTTAGTCTTGTATATACGAACGCTCATTTGTTGTTTTTGTCATTGTCATGCCTGTATTTTGTATTCTATGTCAGGGGTGTGATTAATATTAGCTTCGGCTAGAGTTTCCACATCTGTGCCTTGTACCATGTCTTGTACTTTGTTGTTTCAATAAATAAAAAAATGAAAAAATAAAAAGTAATACAATAATAAAAATCAGCCTCTACGCCTCACATCTAAGCACTTTTCTGTACTCCACAGTGGGTGGCACGGCAGCGGCGTCTGCATTTTCTCCAAACACCCGATAGTTGGCGCGTACCAGTACCGCTTCACGCTGAACGGCTTCCCGCACAAGCCTCACCATCCGGACTGGTACGGGGGGAAACTGGCCGGGCTCTGCCAGATACGGCACCCTGGGGCAGAGATCAACGTATACGCCACACATGTAAGTACCCTGGGACAGAGATTAACATCACCCCCCCCCCGCATCACACACACACACACACACACACACACACACACACACGCACACACACACGCACACACACTCACACACACACACACACACACGCACACACACACGCACACACTCAAACACACTCAAAACTATATTTATTTTCCCATAACAAAGAGGCTTTTTTCCTTTTTTTTTTACAATTCATAGCAGATATTATCCTGCATTTCCATGTACTGATAAAATATATTGCCTGCATTCTTCAAAATGATGCTTGAGTAACAATTATTTTGTGTATCTCATTACCTGGATGTCTAGCCTTCATCATTATATATATAATTATGTTTTTGCAGACCCACACAGAGTACAACCACGAGAACGACAAGGACAAGGCACATCGGGTGTCGCAGGCTTTCGAGCTCAGCCAGTTCATCCGGTCAGTCATCTCTGTCATTTCAGGAACATGTCTGGCATGTTGGCATCAAGTTTCCATAGCATTATGAAATAAAGACTAAGATTTAACGTCCAACACTTAGATTACAGAATTGGGACTTACCCCAAGGTTGATGGAGTCAACCGAAAATTTGGGGTAAGTCCAAATTCTGTAATCTAAGTGTTGGAAGTTAAAGATTAGTCTTTATTTCATAATGACTTGTACCAACACAGATGAACTTTCGTGCTAAGTCCATAGCATTAGTTTAGATAGCTGCCAAGTGTTCCAATAGCACCCTAAGCTAAGGCACAAGGTCTTCTAATCATGCAGCATTTCGGGCGAGTAGCCCCGAGTAGGTCTTTGTCTAAGAGAGTTAAAATTTCTGCCTTCAGTGATTCGTTGGTTACTATAGTACAGTGGCCCATAAGTACAGTGTACTAGAAAGTATAAAAACTAGGGATTCTGACTATGTATACAAGAGTCAGGGGGTAATGCACATTTAACAGTAGGTGTTGACCCTAATAGTAATATATAAAGTCAGAATCTCTAGATATTATACTTCAACAGTGTTACAATACATTGTACTTGTCGGCTACGGTACTCTAGGTCTGTTGTAGTTGGATACTAGAAAGTTTGAGAATATGTTAGTAGCGAGCAGCGAAACTAAAAGATTGCCAGCTATATTAAGCATAAGGGAATCTAAAGATTGCGTTCCCCAATGTCTTGTTTTTCTATAAAAAGATGTTTGTTATTGTTTTGTTGTTTGTTTGTTTGTTTGGGCATTTATTTATTTGTTTATATTTTCTCCAGCTACACAGGCCAGTCTGCAGACGTGAACATTTTAGCAGGAGATTTGAACAACCAGCCGTTTGAGCTGGGACTGAAAATTATCCAGGCCAACTCTGGGATGGAGGATGCCTGGCTAACAGCCGAGCACAAGGTACATGTTTGTGTGTTTGTTTGTTTGTTTGTTTGTTTGTCTGTAAAATTATCCAGGCCAACTCTGGGATGGAGGATGCCTGGCTAACAGCCCAGCACAAGGTTTTTGTTTGTGTCTTTTTCTTTCTTTCTTTCTTTCTTACTTTTTTCTTTTCTTTTCTTTCTTTCTCTCTTATAGAAACTGAAACAGGCCTGGAGGGCCAGGAACTTATCTCTGTGATGTATGACAAACAGTTTTGGCGTTCTAACTTTGTATGCTCCACCTCTTCGGAGGATGATAGATGATGATGATGATGGAAATGCAAACAAAATAGACACACAGTGTTTTTCTCCCCAGAACGCAGATGACTCCGGTTTGACGTGGAATCTCGACGACAATGTTTACACCTGTTACCCTGACTACCCACCATGCAGATACGACTATGTGCTTTATAAGGTGCGTTTATCTCAATCTGCACGCAGATTGTATGTGTGGGAAGTCTATATTGGTCGCCAGCATACATTGGTAATGGTGGTTACAGGTGGCCAATGGATACAGTTTGAATGAATAAATATTGATATGAATTGATTTGATCTTATTAGGCTATATGAAATGGCATGTTGCCAAGACTGCACAACGTTAACTAGGCAGAAGCTATTTCAAATTGGTAGCACTGGTAACTGGACAATGTACATGTATAATATACCATGAATGAATGAAGACCTTTATTGTACATACCCAGCTGCAGGTTAAGTACAGGTGAAAAACACAGAAGTAGGTATATACATACACATGGTCAAAATAGCACTATCTATTGTCTATCAATAGGAACGAAGTCATACATAATTGTTCTTTGGGCTCTGTAGGGGTCTGCCAGGTGCAGGATGAAGTGTGTTCACTGTGAGACCACCATGCACAAGGTTCCTGGGAAACCCCATAACTACTCCGACCATGAAGGGGTGCTGGCTCACCTGGAACTGGAGAAGGTCTCAGGACAGAGGCAAGGTGAGACTTAGTGAAAACAGATGCAAGGTACGAGTCTCAGAACAATATTCTGTCCAGAACCGTTCTTTATCCAGAACTATGCCCAGGCACCATCCTGGATAGTCCACACCTATCCAGAACCGTGCCTGGGGCAAATCTACGTTCTTGGATACGCGGAGACTATCCAGAACCGTGCCTGGGGCAAATCTACGTTCTTGGATACGCGGAGACTACCCAGAACCGTGCCTGACCCTTTATTTCATATTCCTGTCCAGACGGACTATATGTACATGTGACTATATGTGTGGTCTATTGTTGTTGATCTACTAATAACCATTGTTTCTTCTAGCTTTTTGAAACACATAGAAACATATCTACATACTTTATCTACTACCCGTTCACTCTTCTATGACATAAGGTAAAACTATGTGAAAGTGTCCTGCTTTGCCACATTTTCTTGCATTTCTTGTCTAATTGCAGTGTCTTGAATAACGATCGGCGCTCGTGTTCATATAGGGTACAATCGAGTAAGAAAAGTGTCTCGTTTTCAACAAATAAATTATAACAGAATTTGCATGCTCGTGTAAGGCCATGTTGATTTGATTATATGGATGACATCCTCTGGGAACCTCAAAACTGATAGGAGCGTGCCTTCATTATGAAATCTACGTGGTCATGAAGGTTGAACAAATAACTAATCATAACTAATATAGAAAATCCGTTGAACATTCTATTGGGTGATCATCATGAAGCAGTACCAATTATATGCAATCTCATAATATTACTGGGAAAGGTGTATATTTTCAAGAATCGTCATTCCGCAACTATTTCATTGTATAGTTTTGAATCCTTTGTAAATAATTTTAAAGCCACAGAAGAAAGCATCGCACGTAAACAAAACAATATGATCAGTCATTACAGAAAATGGGGGGGGGGGATTTAGCAAATATATCGACTGGGTAGAATGTTTTTACGTAATTCAGTGTGTGTGTACTCTTATGCTATATCGTTTGTCTTGTTGTACGCTCTTTTGTTCTGTTGAATAAAGATTTGTTAAAAAAAAAAAATAACTAATCATACAGACCCCCCAACAGGGTATGGTATGGTATGGCGAATAATAGACTCTTAATTTTCATTTCTTCGCATTTTCTTCTTTTCCTTTGAAATCGATTTCTAATTTCATGGCATTCTACGTACGATATTAGTATCGTTTTCCAATATTTTGTTGACAATTTACGGCACACATTTGCTCATTTTGCAGGTGCCTTGTGCGATTTACAGTACGGCCGAAAATTCATGCGCGCGCGGATGTCATCCATATAATCAAATCAACATGGCCTAACGTAACTCAACAGTTCGTCTCCTCTTCATTTGCCTCCTCAGTCCAGTCTGCCGGTCCGGACCAGTCGGAGCGTGACGCCGCCCTCCGTCATGCGGTCCATGTCCTGGAGGAGAGGATCAGCTCCTCAGCCTCCAGCCGCCTGTTCTACACGTCAATCATCCTCATCAGTCTGCTCCTGATGCTCCTCAGCAACTGGCTCCATCTCCATCACCTGCTGACGTCACTCACGCACCTGCTGCTCGGGCTCCTCATTGGCTGGAGCTTCTGGATGGGCGTGGTCGTCATGGAGATGGAGAGGAGGGGTTGCCTGGCAACCAAGGCTGGCATGGAAGTCCTCCTCAATGCAAGCCCGAAGAAAAATGTATAAGATGCGATGTGACCGCAATAATGGGGAATCAACCCGTTGTTGTGTTGCAAACTTACTCAACTAATGAGGTATTGATGAATAAACTACTGTTATCAGACTTTGTTGATCGTATTCACTGACAAACTAAACTATGGGCAAACATAAACATACATTTGTTTATATGCTCTTTCTGCATTTCCAAATCTGTCGGTTGATGAGAGGATCTGAAATAATGAAGATTCTTCCCTTAGGCCACAGCAAGGTAAATTTTATGGATGACATCCTCCGCAGATTGACATAAATGTCACAAAAGGGAAGCATGTGCCGACTTGGCGTAAACTTCGCGATGTACTACGGTGACCGCAAATTCACAGCTTTGTATTCCTGTAGTTTAGCTGCATTTTTTTCTGGGTGGAATCTTTTATTCGCCCGTTCACTCGTTTGGAGGCCTTCAGAGGTGTCATCCATAAAATAAAGACAGTCTAGCCTTATATTGTATATCACATTGTAGGGTGAGTCTGCTGCAGTTCAGTTGACTCCCGCATGATGGCATGTGAACACGTGAAGTGACCGTCTGAGCCCATAGTTCAAATACTCTCGCGCTACTTTTATATTCGTGGTTTTCGTCGTCACTGACTTCTGTACCGCGAACTTATATAATTACCGTGAACAAGTAATTCGCCGACTTTCTGCTCACCGCACCTGTCGCCACCGAGAACATATAGTTCCGCGAACATGTCCATGTTTCTCAGACCGCTAACCTTTTTTTGCTGCCGCGAACATTAAGTGATTTGCAGTACTGTGTTTTCTGCCTAACATCACCTGAGGGCACTGAGGTGACTAATGCCACTGGTTCAACTACGTCTGTATTTGGCATATAGAGGGCTTTCATGCTCAAGACAACAATCATGGAGGACCCCGACAAAGAGGTTAGTGCAATTTTTCTGGACTCTTCTGTCTTTCATATAAGGCCGGGACAATTTAACGTAACGTATCGGTTCTTGTTATCTCAAAGACTTGGAATTTTCCATAGAAGATTCTCTGGATAGAACAGAGAAACTGGGAGATCAACAGGAAAGAAAAGTCCAGTGGAACGCCCGCACCTAGACATACTACTTATCATAAACATAGCCAGACTCAAGTTGTGCTTGCAACCTTCTGTTTTTCATCTTAATATGAAATCCAGTATATCAGAAATAAATGTCTTAGGACCAAACAGATACATTGGTGTGGCCTTAACATTAAGCGCTGAAGCTAAAAACAGGAGCAATGTAGTCATAACGTTGTTCTTAGTACAGGGGAACCAAACGGCCCACAACAACGCAGTAAATTATTATTAGTACTGCCTGTTCAGTTCAATTGTAAAGGCTTGAAAATGACATGGTAAAAGAACGAACTATTGGGTCTTTCTGTGCGGACCGTTGTGATTGTTGTCTTATCAAAGTGGATAGTTCTCCTCAAACATGCCTTTCAGCAGTTCTGTATTGAGACCTCTGACCTCTCAGCAGTTTTATACCCTATGTTGTATTCTTATTTCCCATGTCGTATTTCATTTGCTATGTTGCATTTTATTTGCCATGTTGTATTTAAGTTACGTTATGCTTCTTGTATATGTATGTATGTATGTATAGTATTCAATGCGACTCCAGGAAGACTAGTGTTGTATCATTGATTTGTACACACTAATGGAGATCTACCAAATAAACAAAAAACAAGTTCTATTGTGGTAATTTCTTCTCTTTCATTGATTTTATAGTTGGCAGAGCAGGTAGTATTAACAATAACAACAACAACAATGAAAGTTTTATTGCAAATTCATGCCCGAAGGCTAATTGCATGAACAGAAGAAACATTTGTATAAAAACAAGTAATACGTACACATAGAACTACTGATAACTATTAAGAGACTACTAGTAGAAAAACTACTGGGTTTGACTTCTTTTTTGAAGACAGAGGAAGACAAATGATCCACTTTTTCTATAATTTGTGGGTTTTCGGATGTTAGGAGGAGAGTAGTTTTCTTTTCATTTGTATATGCGTGAAAGTTTGGGTAGGATTTGGAGACTAAGTCAAAGAGTTCATTTCGTTCATTGCCATAGAGGGTACAATTTGATACAATAATAATAATAATAATGATAACTGTTCTTGGTCGTAAATTAGTAGTAGATTAACTCTAAACTACAATTGACAGACCAAATCAGTGTATGTCTCTGTACAGTTCAATCCATCTTCGTTTGTCTCTTGCTAAGTCTCTACATAACCTCCTTGGTCTCTTAGACATTTCAGTACGTGAGACTCGAGTCTGATGTTGTGATTGAGACAAAGTTTACAGTCGTCGACGAGGCTACTAATGAGACCTTCACGTGGTCTTCCTTGTCTGGGTTCGAGTTTTTTTTTTGCTGAAAGAGGCACTGAGGATCTTTTGTGGGGGTGAGTTCAGTAGTCTTAATGGTCTGTACATTTTTATTCAGATGATCAGACTGGAATTGCAGGAAAATATGGTTGCTCAACTGAATCAACTCAACAATGAAGTGAAGCACATCAACAATGAAGTGAAGCACATCAACAGTTACCTGGAGAGCAGCAGCGGACAGAAATGGTACGTCAGCAGAAAGGGACATGTGAGTTGTGGACGTCTTACTTTTCAGGCCAAGAAAAAGTTAATTTGATGGACCTCTTACTTTTGAGGCCACGACAATTTAATTTGATGGTTGTGTGACATCGCTTTGAACTGATACATAGATCACATGCTTATGCTTATGCTTATATGTGAATAGATTACACTAGTTTACAATCCTGTATCTATTATGACAAGACGTTAGAGTTGAAGGACAGTTGTGAGAGTTGTGACTGTCCTTCAAGTCCTTATGGTGTTCTGTACCAAGACAGCCGAGTGAACTTTCTTGCTAATGATCGTTTCCCCCTCCTCACAGATCCGAGTGCTGATCACCCCCACCCTGTTCTCCCTGAGGGATGTGGACACCGTCAAACAGGAGTTCTCCGCAGAACTCTGGTACGAAATCTTCTACAAGGACCAGACGCTGAAGGGGACTAAAAACCGAGACGTAAGGGCGATTAGGCTAGTGGCAACACAGATTCAATTCTCTTAAAAAAAAAGAAGCTGAATAGAAATAGAAGCTTAATAAAAAGAATTAAAATAGATGAGATGAGATGAAATTTGATGCAATCAGCTTTGTTTAGTACACACACACACACACACACACACATACATATATATATATATATATATATATATATATATATATGTATATTGAATATACTTTTGTGTAAGATTTTTCGTACAATACGAACATTTTCGAACAATTAGTACAGGTTTGACTGTATCAATGGCCAGGTGGTCCTTATGTAAAATCAGTCATTTGTACATGTTTGACTGTTTTGTTTCAGGATGTAGACTGGGATAACCAGTGGGATCCGCGGATCGTGTTGAGGAACACGACGAGCATCGAAACGGTGAGCTCAGCACAAAACCTGATCCCGGTAGTCGGGGAGGACGTGCCCATCGTGCACGAGTTCAGGAAGGTTCGGGCAACCTTCAAGGTGGACATGGACCTCACCGACTTCCCTGTTGACCACCAGGTATGTTCTTATTGATAAGCCCTTTAACAGTTCCGAGTGCGCAGATGCAGTTGCAGTCCTTAGACAGAAAGCATCATAACTGCACTTACGTGCAGAACTGTGCCATAGGGCATAGCTTAATTCTTTATAAGTCCACATGCACACGAACTTGATTTGTCGGTTCTCACGTTCGGTCTCCTCCTTTCTATTAGAGTTGATAAAGGAAGAAAAGAGGGAGTCAATGTCGCACTTCTCAGCAGCGTGCATATATCGGGTGAGCCACAACAGCAGGGATTAAAACTAGCGTCCTTTTGGTCTATATAGTAGAGGGGATTCATTCCGCAAGCTACCGACATCTCGCACACGCAGTCGTCCCTCAGTAAGACATCTGGAGCCGCATAGTTCCCGTTTACAACTTTTATTCAGCCTGTCACATGACCGGTTTCGCCTGTGTGGCTTCTTCAGAGGCTAAATGACACAAGTACATGAAGTTCTCACTTATATATCGCGTCCTATTGGCCTCAATGCAGGGTAACAAACCATTGGATTATGCACCTGATTTTTTTCAGGAACTGACCGTCCAACTGATGTCAGGATGGCCAATCAAGAAAGCGGACCTGAGAAAGAACTATGGGTCTAATGACACCATTACTGATGAGGACTTTGCAGGTATGCTGTTGTCACATTTTCCGTAGTAGCCTGGTTACCAAACCACCAAAAATTTGCTGAGAGGATGTAGGATGTAGGCTATATTAGGTTTGGTAACCAGGCTATTCTCGTAGACCATCATATAATTTTCATAATTCGTAAAATTCATGCAATGTCATTTATTATGAGAATAGAAAATGTTACCATAATGACTAATATTATGGGGTCGTGTGACGTAGTGGCAGAGTGCTCGACTCGGGACCAAGAGGTCCCGGCATCGAGTCCTAACATGCCACCGATCTTGTGCCCTTGGGAAAGACACTTTACACGACTTTCCTCACTTAACGTAGGTGAAAATGAGTTTTGTGATGTTAAGTTATATATATGACTAATCAACGACTAATCGACTTAACCAACAACTATTTTCTCAGACAAAGATCAGTGGACAGTGAGCAAGTTTCTAGAGTGCAAACATGACAAAAAAACTAACATTCAGTCCGAAACCTTCGGCGAGTACCCCGTGTACAACATCACCGCGCATGTGCAGAGGAAATCGTCTTTCTACTTATGGAACACCGTACTCATCTTGGTAAGTGCAGTACTTTTTTGTTTAAATTCAAAACTCGGATTTGACTAGCTAGCACTAGTGGAAGCAGTTGCTTTTAAATGTTGATCTACTGAAAAAAAACAACCACACGTCAAATAACTCAAATTTTACTCAGTCTCATCCTCATCGTTAAGATCAAAGACCAATTGGTAGCTCCTACACCCATCCATAGGCTTGTTTCAATCAGATAAAGCAGATTCTGATACCAGGTCTGGTCTGTAGAAAAAGGTGGGACACTACGTCTTCCATGGTTTACAGACATAGTTTTAGACATAGATATAGTTTTAGACAAATACATGTCATTATGTATATTTTGACGTTATTCTATACTCTGTTTCAACGTTGTTTTATGCCTTCGGACATAGATTTTCAATAAACCTCTCAAATCTAATGTTGTTTTTCCCTACAGTTCATCATCATTGCCCTCTCCTTCACGGTGTTCTCCATCCCACTGGAAGACCACAAAGACCGTCTCGGCATCACCTTCACCCTGCTGCTCACCACAGTGGCCTTCAAACTGGTGGTTTCCCAGTATCTTCCCACTGTCTCCTACCTGACTCTCTTGGTGAGTAGAAACACGCTTTTTGCATTTCAGTTGCATTGGTATTGTATTGATCACTATCTTAGTTAGGGAGAAGAGATGCTGTTCAACTAACGGAAACTTAGTCCAGTGCCTCACGTGGTCTTGGCCTTACCTTACCGTAGACCTTAGGTCCTCCTGTGCCTACAGGCACATTGGGCGGCAAGCTTCCACCTGGGTCTTTATTCACCACCACAATCACCGTATGCCGAAGAGCTGATCATTGTGTGCCGTCTATGTCATTGTAAATGCCTGCGTGTGTGTGTGTGTGTGTGTGTGTCAATTCAGACTTATTGTCTGCAAGAAGGTGTGTGAATAAAGTTTCAAGTTTCAAAGTCTAGTGGCTGCTGCCTCCTCATTGTAGTAGACTGATGTGGTAAACAGACTTAACTTCATACAATGTTGTTATCTTTATATCACCATGTTTAAAGTTAAGACTTTTGATCCAACACTAAAAAGTTCTCTCACCTAGACCTTTTGACTAGTCACTCTGGTCTTCCTCAGTAGACTGACCCATTGAGGCCTGTCACGCGGTTACTTTGAAGTAAATATCATCATAATCATCATTATAACAGGCTTCACCTTCTATAACATCCCTGATGTACTTTATTATTGTGTGGTATTTAGTCCTCTGATTATTCTCAAGCTTGTCTCCAGCATTGATGAAAAAGTGTAACGTGGGCATAGAAGTTGGTACCAAGTCCTATTTCGCAGTAAAGGGGGTTTGCACGGTGTTCATAATCCATTGCCATCACCTATGTCATCTTTCAATTGTTCTTAGGACAAGTACGTGCTGGGGTGCGTCATCTTCCAGTGTGTGGTGGCAGTGCAGAACACTGTGGCCTCGGTGATTAGGGACAAGGAACACGCCAGGCTGTTTGACGGCGTGTGTGTGGGCCTGTTTGGGGCTGCAGTCCTCTTGGCACATCTGGTCATTGGGATCTACGTTTGGATGAAGGTACGCAAACAGACAAAATACAAAAGAAAAAAAAAATCATTTGTGGTGAGGGCCATGAAAGATATACAAAATCTAGACTAAGGCCCATATTCCATGCCATAGGAATGCCCGCGCACAGTACCTTTTTTATCATTGTTGTATCCATTATGTCAGAGGAAGAGGTTTTTTACTGTTAACATATGAAATGGTTTGACTCGTCGATGCACTTTTACTATTGTTATCTAATGGTCATAGTCAAGTCAAGTCAATCTTTATCGCACAACAATTGTAACGGGTACAATGCATGGCAAACTCTTCAGTACTACATATCTAGCTAGCATCTACTCTCACGTCTACAGTATTACCTACAAGTTTTATGTATCGAAAATGAAATACTTTTAACTGAGAGAATGTTGTTAATTGCCAATTTTTTTTACAATTCAGTCTAGTCAAAGCAGCCAAATTGATTGAATACAGTTTGATTTGATTTTGAATGAAATGCATCTTTACCTTGCCAACTACATTAATTTTTGTTTGTTTTCTTGGCAAAGAGTTGATGTGAAGAATTGAGTACATACACAACCTGTACTCAGTCCTGGGAGCTGGAAGCCGTAGGGGCAGTTTGACTGTCTAGAAAAGTTCTCTATTTCTGGCAGTCATCAGCCTATACAGTTATGTGGAAATTATTAAGTGGAGCTCTATGCTGAGTTTGTTAATATTTTGAAGTATCATATTATACTTCCTGGGGTCTAGAAATGTTTAACATTTAATGTAAAGAATTAGGAAGACCTGCCTCCAAGATGTGTTCCTTCACATGTGTCAATTAGAATTCAGGGTGCGTTTGGGCGAGAATGTATGCCTCATGGAATGTGACAGTTGACCACATATCTCCTCTTCTTCTACTCTATTAGCGAAAAGAGAACAGCCGAAAGCTGCAAGAGGTAGACAAGAAGTTCGGGGTAAGGCTTAATCTAATGATAGACCCTCTCCTATTTGAGGACAATTCAATCAATCAATCAATCAATCAATCAATCTTTATTGCGCAACAATTGCAATGGATACAATGTATGGCAAGTGTTTAAATCAAAAGATAACAACAATACTAAAATCTACTTCTAGATACCTTATTCTAACGCTACCCTAAAATTGTGCGTGATGGAATACAATATATATGGAACATGGATACAATGTTAACATCAGTTCAAAGTGTCACAGATAATATTGTTTCTTTTCCGAAGAGCAGAGGATATGAATTGGATATTGACAGAACACCAATATGAGTCTGACACACTGTGCATTTTTCTATTCATGAAGGCGAAGGATTTTGTAAATTGTTCCCTGAATACTAATGTACATAATTGTATGATGAATAAATACTGTTGTTTCTCCGTCAAAACTGCAAATTTTGACAGGATTCAGACAACAATGTTATGATATTTCTTTGTCAACATTTGAAGATGATGTACATGTAAACGCATCAAAGTGAATCCTTGTTATTATCTTGATTCTTATGTACCATCAGGGGCTCAAGGAACAAGTTGACAAAGCTTACGACGAGCGTGACAAGAACGCACCGGGGAGCACCAAGACCAACATGATCATCAAGGGCTTTACCGCTGAAGAGGTTCGAGGGGTAATTTGAGGTCATTTGAACCTTCAGTGTGAACACGCATGCACTCACACAAGCACACACACACACAAACACAGGCATACATAGACACTGACATTCGGACACAGCACACACACATACATACACACATACATACACAAACACACACACACACACAAACACACACACACACACACACACACACACACACACACACACACACACACACACACACACACACACACACACACACACACACACACACACACACACACACACACACACACACACACACACACACACACACACACACACACACACACACACACACACACACACATGCACACACACACACGCACAGACACACACGCACAGACACACACGCACAGACACACATGCACAGACACACACACACACACACACACATACACACACACACACGCACAGACACGCACAGACACACACGCACAGACACACATACACAGACACACGCACACACATACACAAACACACACACACACACTCACACACATACTCACACAAACACACACACACACTCACACACGCACGCACATACACAAACACACACACACACACACACACACGCACACACACACATACACAAACACACACAAGCACACACACACACACAAGCACACGCACACGCACATTCGCACACACACATTGACACACTCTTCCACAGGGAAGGAAATATAGCAGCATGCACAAACACACAAACACTGAACACGCACAAATACATTCAATTTGCATTTTCTGATGTTCCTTCCTCTCCTCCTTCCATTTTGATCATACAAAATTCTACGCGTATCATTTAAAGGGCAATTTCATATTTCCGAAAAAGTGACTAAAAGTTGATATGGTTGCACATACCCGTATTTTTCAGTCACCTTTGTCTTTGTAAGTCTGAAAGCTAATTGCTACACAATTATAGCTTTAAACCGGACTCCCCTTATGTTTAATGTCTTTGCTGGTAATTACTCACAGTGTTTTTCCTTTCATCTTCCCACCACAAGTTTAAGCCAAACTACGAATCGGATAGTGAAAATACACCACTTGTGTAGGACCTTCTACACGACCTATGGCTGGGGAGACCTGTGTGTGCCCTGCCGACTGAAGCGTACTCGGACGCCCATCCTGGTCTCAACGTTTTTTTTGCTTCGTTGGTTTCAAAAGTTGATTCCAAAACATTAAAATGTCGTATGCATATAATTGTTAACTGGATGTAATGGGCGTAATAATAGACTCATGTTTACCTTGGATGTAGAACCTTCATCTTTGAGCTTGCATGGTATTCTAGTTTTTGTTGTATCACTTCTGACATATATTTGTAGAATAGTGTGCGCCCTTTATTAATACTAGGTAATGTATTAACAATATATAAGTATTGACAAGAGTAAGGGTCCATCTTGGTAATTGTGTTTACATTATAACCAACCTATCAGTGTATGATAATTTACAACACTGGTGTGTTAGGTAATAGCTCGTCAAAACGGTTATTTAGAGCTGCAACTGTACTAATGATTTTAATTGCAATATTTGTTCCCTTCGTTTTATACATAGAAATCTGAATCAGGAATCTGGAGTATTAAAAAGGAGTTGGAACTGGGCTCGACTTCTCTTTTCTCTTTTAATACTCTCTCACTACTCATATAATATAAAATGACAAAGTACATGTATACATTGAAATTTAAAAAAAATCAGTTCTGGGGACTTCCTACCTAAAATCCTATTTGTAAGAGGTTATTTATTGGTTTCTACCAGTCCCAGAGCAAGCAAAGGCGAGTTCTAAACCGTAACGCTTTGGCCGCCAAACATCTCACTCACTCACTCAAGGCCGCTTGCTTCCGAACATCTGCTTGGAGAATACTCCCAGTCACAAGGTCACCTATCGGTGCCTGATAAAAAGTTTTCAAACACCAAAAAAAGTTATGAATTTACATTCGTAACGTTGAAATGCTCTAGATATTCACTAAAACATAAACATTTCTCAAATCATACAAGCAAATATTAGATTTAGTCTAATGTGTTAATTTTCTGTAAAGTTAAACGTTCCTGCGTGTTTGTAAATTTGATCAGGCACTACAATAATTCCACAGGACAGCCTAGCTCTTAAAGTTACAAGCGGGAGTTCGAAGTTTGGACAGACGAAGAACTATGGAGATATTTCAACTTTCACGACGAACCAAACGTCTTATTTCGGATCAGATAAGACGGAACAACACCTTAAAGATGAAGATCAATGTCTTGAGCCGAAATTCGGACGACTGGGCATGGGAAACCAAGTGGAGAATCGAGAAGTGAGTACTAGCGCACCCCTCCCCCTTATAACTTAATATAAAGGCATCCAGTAAATGCATAATTTTTCAAGGCGTTAAAACCAACAAAATATATTCAGGATGAGGAACTCTGTCTGATATTGACCTCTACTGCCATTTCTTTGCACTTTTTTTGCCATCGTTTTAAACTGGAATCATTTGGAATAGCCTCAAAACAAGTTTTTAGGAGGGCCTGCATGGTGGGAATTACGAATTAGTTTAAAATTTCAGAGCTGATGACGACTTTACGCTGCCTTTACGATTTGCGGCTAATGTACTATTACGAATTACATTGATTTTGGAGAAGGCTGCCTACAGATTGCGAAGACTAAAAAGGCCTGATTACGCCTTACGGAAAAGGGCACGCAGGCCCTCTTTTAGTTGACTCATTATCTTTTGGCACTGCCCATAAATTATAGCAAGTAACCTTTTTTGTAGGGCATCGGATTTTTTTGCCCCACAGATTATCTATGCTGTAGGATAGGATTAATTCTTACCACGTTAAAGAATTGACCAAGAAATTCACTTTGAAAATCCAGTTTTGCAGCCCTAAAATTGCATTGGATGCCTAAAAATTAGACTAAAAAGAGCCTTACACTGTTACGGTTGAGTGCACAGGGAGGTCGTAGATTGGGTAGAATAGTAAGCCAAAATGGGTTGTTGGTCTGGTTTATCAGACCGAAGCTAAAGGCGGTAGCGTTTTGGTCGTAAATGTTGCACTGTGGGGCGTGAATTGGGCCAGACTTGGTCGTAAAGTCTTTCCAACCACTTCAGGACCTTACATACATGTGTATGTATGTATGTATGTATGTATGTATGTATGTATATGTATGTATGTATACTTTATTTCCGTGTTGTGTGCTTCATGTATGTATGTATGTATGTATGTATGTATACTTTATTTCTGTGCTGTGCGCTTCATGTATGTATGTATGTATGTATTTATGTATGTATGTATGAATGTATTCTTTTATTTCCGTGTTGTGCGCTTCATGTATGTATGTATGTATGTATGTATGTATGAATACTAAATTATTTCCGTGTTGTGCGCTTCATGTTTGTATGTATGTATGTATGTATGTATGTATGTATGAATGTATGTATGTATACAGAGTACTTTATTTCCGTGTTGTACGCTTGATGCGCCCAGCCCGCATAAAGCACCACCATCCGACACCATTTGATGAATACAATTTGTAAATAGTACATAAACAAGAGATCATCAGGGGCACAGAGGTAACAAAACAACCATACAGTGTATACATGTAAACATAAAAACCCCTGACTCCCGGGACGCCGGGAATCAAACCCGCGCCAAACCCAGGCAGCCACCGTAAGCTAGCTTACAACACCAGTGTGCTAACCACTACTCCAAAAGGTCCTATTCAGTTAGTGGTGCTTGAACCACACTGTTACATTTTATAGTAGAAACGTGGTACACTAGTACATTGGACCATATAAAAAACTTACTAGTATATCACAGCATTACTAGTCATGTTGTATATATATTCTATATCTATATATCGTAGCTGGGTTCAGATAACGTTTCATGCGATAACTTGCGTTATAACTTATATTTTACCCAGGCCATATATAATAACCTTCGATAATGGTGTTCTGGACCGGGTTATACTTTAGGGTATGGCCCAGGCGTCCACCAGCTTTGTATTCCTGTGGTCTAGCAGCATTTTTGGGGCCAAAATTTATTTTATACGCCCGCGTGCACAAGTTTAGGGGTCTTCAGAGGATGTCATCCATAGAATTAAGTCAGTGTGGCCTATCAATAAAGCTAAATTCACATTAATGCCCCCCTCCCACCTGTACCATTAGTTTTGTATACATCAAGTCCAAACTGAAAAACTGTTTAAAGCAGGAATGACACATTTCATGTAGGGCTTTGTTTTAATGGAAACATCGATATCATGAAATGAAAATGTTGAAATAAGGTTCTGAATGTTGAAGAAATTACTCGCATATACATGTAGTACTACTGCAACTCAGTCTTGTTGACAACAGGCCAACTCACTGCAGGTGATTAGTGTTCTGATTTATGTTGGCTGCAGGCCTCATCCGGTGTTTGACGTCGCAATTATCTCGCCGAAGGCAACAAACTTTTCAGCCTGAAAAGACTGTTGTAATCAGCGTTCACGTTTATGGAGTCATTGAGAACTTTTAGTAGAAGGTACACCAACAGTGATCTTTAAGGAAAATATGGAGACGTCTTGCAGAATTTTCACATAATTCAGAGCAGATAATTAGAAAGGCCGTGACCTCTAGGTCATCCCTACTGCCAGGTGTACTTTTGGAGATATAATTGGGATCAGAAGTTAGTATGAAACTCCCAACAGGAAACAATAGTTGTCAAGTTACCAGCCCGGCATGTAAGTTAGATAAATGACACCACAGGTAGATAAGAGCATTACAGCATGGCTGACTTCATCGTATGTGATTCTCCCACACCGTGAGTTAAACTTAGTTCCCCCAGCCTGTGAAGCAGTCTTACTGCTTGGAGATAGGACTAGAATATTAATGAGGAAATGGCAGTCACCAGGTAATTTGGAAGGATTCATCTGATACATTTGAAAACTTATAATGAGATTAAACATGAAAATCATAACATAAAGAAATGAAGCACACTTTCAAGTAACTTGGTCAGATTTTAGATTTTGGATGCTCTGCGTGTGAAGAAGAAAAAGATGGTTTAGAATTAGCCTTGCAATCAAGCCTTAGTCACCAGGCAGGGTGAAAATGTTTATACACACTGGAAACAATTTTCTTAGCTTTTCATATCCTTATTTTTGTAGTGGTTGTTTTATAATAGTAATAAATAGTCAAGCTACTTTTTATAAACACAGTAGCGTGTTTCCTGTGCACTTTTGACGCCATTGAAACGGGCTGTACATGTATTTATTTATTTATTTATTAAGTTTTACCACATACAATATGCACTGTGGATGGCATGGCAAAACAGGTGTTTCTGACATGAAACACCTTTTCAAAGCCGCCATACCAATAAAATGACAACTGAAGACAATTTACAAAAAGTAATCAAATCACATAATACAATTTGAGAAGTAATTGTGTGGCACGCTTACATAGCTCAACATAGAGTGGTGTATGTACAAGTGGTAATTGGAGCCCTATATACAGTTTTTTTAAATAATTTTTTTGTCATACCAGGGCCACAATGATATTCAATGCAAGTATTTTGATTTTTGGCCCATGTGATAACTAGCCATATCACACTGGGTTATAAGGGTTATCACACAGGATTCCAAATGTGCCATTCATTAATTGGAACACGTTTCCAGTGAGCTGCTTTTGAAAATTTGAATACCGGATTTGGATGTTATTGATGTTGTTAGTAACTTGTTACTGTACAATTTTTTGTTTCAGTCAATCAGTCAATCATCTGCGGGCATCCCGTTCTGATGCATGGCGGCCACAGTCATTCACAGGCTAGGTAGAACAAATTTTCAGACTGTCTGGCACATTTCACATTGAGATGTGTGTTTTATTTGGATTGTTATCTACATGTAAGTGATGTTCACGGTCGATGTTCAATTCAGAACTTGCACTTCTTGTTCCGCCGCTCAGAATCTTTCAGCGTGCCACTATGTTCTCTTCCAGTTCTCATCAATACACCGTTAACATACCTGTCTCCTTGTCATTTTACAACAACAGCTTCTTTCCCCGGACTGCAAAATTATGGAACTCTCTTCCAAACAGCTGCTTTCTGTCCGACTACAATCCACAAAGCCTGAGACAAAACAAAGGTCCACTGCCATCTCCTGACATAACTACATTATACTCACTTAAGGTACCTCTAGCTCTATGCCGAGAAGTGGCCAAAAATAATTGGCCTTGCATTGAGCGACACCGTTAAAAAAAAAGAAGTGTTAGTTACTAAGTCTTGTATAATCTTACATGTAGTTCTTCCTTGTAATTCTCTCCAGGTTCAACAGAGTGGCCACAGTTCTCTGTGTATGTCTTCAGTCATGGTCGAAGCACAAGGTGGTGAGAACTCTATCTCGAATGTACTCTAAATCTAATGACTTCTGAATCAATGCTGGCTCTAGATCCAGTCAGTGTCAGCATTATGACTTTCAAAGTGTTTCATTAATAGCTACATGTATGGATGATGCTTTGCCAGATTGAGAAGGTTATGTTTCTGAGCATTTTTGTTTGTGTGTGTGCTGTAAGTGTGTGTGTGTGTGCGTGCGCGCGTGTTTATGTGTCTGTGAATATGGGCTGTGAGTGTGTACGTATGTGTGTGTATGAATGTATATAATGTGTCTGTGTATGTGTGTGTGTGTGTGTGTGTGTCTGTGTGTGTGTGAGTGTGTATGTGTGTGTGTCTGTGTGTGTGTGAGTGTGCGTGTGTTTTGTGTGTGTGTGTGTACATGTATGTGTATAATTTGTGTGTGTACATGTATGTGTATAATTTTGTGTGTGTGTGTGTACATGTATGTGTATAATTGTGTGTGTGTGTGTGTACATATATGTGTACATGTATAATTGTGTGTGTGTGTGTGTGTGTGTGTACATGTATGTGACTGTATAATTTTGTGTGTGTGTGTGTGTGTGTACATGTATGTGTATAATTTTGTGTGTGTGTGTGTGTGTGTGTGTGTACATGTATGTGTATAATTTTGTGTGTGTGTGTGTGTACATGTACATGTATGTATAATTGTGTGTGTGTGTGTGTGTGTTGCGACAGGAATCGGCGAATTTTGGTCACAGTGAAATTACCAGCGATAAACGAAATTATTAGCCAAAGAGCGATTTTTCTTCTATTTTGCAAAATTAGATATTTTTATTTGAAGCTTCCAAACAATGTGAGCTATCAATCAGTTATACTTGGGTTAACTTGGCTGAAGTGAATTGCGAGGCACCTCCAGGCTACACACAGGTAGGTGGTGTGTTTTGCATACTTGATCAGCGAGAGTCGAGGTTGTCGGGCAACTTTCTGGGCGTAGCCATTTTGAGCGGCGACCAGAGAGGTACAGAACCCACGACGGTCTCAACGAAGACTTCAGAAAAAGGTCTGTCACATTTTCTTAACTCTCTGTTAGTGTGCTGCAGTGGTTAGGAACCATTCTTCTGGACACGAGGGTCATTTAGGGTTTGAATCCTGTCCTCTTGTCGCTTGCCTGACTTGCCGGTTGTGAGAAAAGATTGTGTATGTCGTGTACTGTGCGCTTGTTAAAAAGGACAGACACAATTTTTCAGCACGTTAAATCTGTACCTGCTGTACTAGCACAGCCTGTGTCCTTTACTCTGATCAGTGTGGAGAATCTTGTTCTGTAATCTTAACTTGCTATATAGGTTGAGATATAAGTGACACTCATTACTATTACCTTGGGTTATGCTAATATTAGGACTAAGTGAGAGAGTAGCCTTGACCGGAGGTGGTGTCAAGTTACTCTCCCGGTACACACAGTTCTAGCGTTAAAGTTGAGTCTCAGTAATCTTCCACTTAAAAGGTAGTATATTTAAGAATTCTAGTGTGTCCTTATTAATGTGCTGTTTTTAATAAGAAGCACTTTTCTGTTGGAACCAAATCCCTTGCACTCTAAGAGTCAGTGTGGCCGGTCCCCACTGAGGAGGAAATGCTATTTTGGACCCAGTAACATTTGTTGTGAAAACACATTTCCTGCACATTGTGTGGTGGTTGATGCCTTGGTCCTACTAAAAATAAGCTGTGTTGAAATGGAGTAGTGGTGAAGCCGCATCGCAGAAGAAAATCCCAAACTGTCATGATCAAAAATACCCCACTTTACAGTACTTGAAGGCCCCCTTTGTTTTGTCAAAAGGGGCGTATCTCAAAAGTCAAATCAAAGGTCAAATATTTTGCAGTTAAAGAATTGAACCATTCTGTCCATTTTGTGTTGTAATATATAAAGATACAGATACTTCCACGGTCGATGTTCAGGAGAACTTGCACTTCTTGTTCCGCCGCTTAGAACCTTTCAGCGTGCCACTAGGTTCTCTTCCAGTTCTCATCAATACACCGTCAACATACCTGTCTCCAAGTCATTTTACAACAACATCACTCAATATCAATATCACTCAATACAGACGCGGGATTGGCCGCATAACATCACACGGTAGGTGGACAAGAGTGCCCGGTTGCTGACTAACAGCCGATGCATGTGTTATGCAGAGAATGTTTATCTGTGACAGGATTTCTACTGCATTTTGTTGCATACATCACAGATGCTCAGGGAAAAAACAAAATGAGAAAAAAAAACTCACGGGGAATCATGAGGGAGGGTGCAAATTATAAAGGGCTTTGTAGTTCATTATAAACAACTGCAAGAATAATAGAATGTCTTTAATCCTGCTTTAATCAACTTGAAGTTTCCTCTGATGTCAAATTCAGTTTCACCGGTAAAACAGGAGTCTTTATCAATTGATAAAGACTCCTTGTAGACTAGCAAGCAGACATCAACTCAGTTTGCTGCTTTTAGATTTCCCGCGCTGAGTTTGACGGAGATTTTCGAAATAGAACAGGGGATTCAATGCATTCGATCTGGAACGGTCTATAATTGCAGACCGGCTTGAACCGGTTCAGACCGCCTGAACTATTCTGAGCGCGGCAGTAATAAATTACTGTAGGGTGTGGTCTTGTCCAAGCTGCCTCAGTGCAGTGGATAATTGGGGTTCAAACTAGTCTGAGTGAGCAGATTACTCTCATCTGCCAAATAAACATACGGGTACGTTTATTTTTTTGGGCCCAAACATCCACCCAGTACGTTCTTATTTTGCACAGTACGTTTATTAATTTTTTGAAAACCAGTAATTTTTTTCAACTTCGTGTGAAAAAAATTGACAAATCATCGACGTGAAGACGTTTATAAACGCATATTGTAGCGAGAAACTTGTCATTTTCGGGCCGGTTTTTGCAATCACCGCGTGCATAAATTCGTCTGAATGTTCTATTGTCATGGGTGGTGCTTATCAAAATACAAAATATTAAATGCTCTTTTTTTTGTCTATTTAAATTCCTAATTGCAAATAACAGTTAAAGATTTGTGCATATATCAGTAAGGGTGCATTTTAGTACAAGAGACACAGGTTACCCGTCAATTTTGGTAATTTTCCGGGGGGTACGTTTATTCCGGGGGTATGTTTATTTGATTTTGAAGATTTGTCCGGGGGGTACATTTATTCCGGGGGGTATGTTTATTCGGCAGATGAGAGTAGGCACCAGGAAAGGCAGAATCTTTGCAGAACAGTGTGAGTGTACATGGGTGGTTCAGGCTACATTGGGGAGCTCAAGTGGTTCCAGAGATACAGTAGCATGGGTGCCGTCCAATTTGGCTCCTTACACTCAGTGGCCCCCCCCCCCCAAATAAACAGCCAGCGAGTGTACGGTATCTTCAAGCAGATTCTAAGGGTGGCAAATGACAGTATCAAATTGGCCAGGCAGTATCCATTTGCTAGAAAGGGTCCATACACCACTCAGCATTAGGATCTGCAGAAAGTCGCCAGCATCAAAGCATCATAAACCTATTCACTCCAACACATTACAGTCCGGAATCTCCCTTGTCCTAAAGTGACGGAACAACCACATGATTGTACATCTGTGCATGTCACTCACTACTAGAGTACGCCCAGCGCGATCGGTTGTTAGTACTTGGCTCAATGTTCCTCGTTTACCACAGAGCTTGTACTTTTCATCAGTTTCCTTTCCCCATCTCTTGAGATTTACGGGGGTGGGGAGGAGGTCGTACACTGACTTCAGTAAGAACTGTGTACTGAAAGCAAGAGGAAAATTTAGGTGAACAACAGTCCACTCACAGATTACAAAACTTATTTTCAAGATCATGCCTGGATTTCGTAAGAGCCACCAACTTTTTTTGGGGCACCATTTTTGAATCTTAAGTATGGGTTCCATGGGATGCATACCAGAGATCAAAGTCAGTTTTAGGAAATCCAAATAGATAACCAATTGACAAACAACTATCCAACTTGATAAAGTTATAAATTGACAAAACGTATCCAGAAACATGATTTTAAAGTCTTTTGAACCCTTCTCAAGAGCCGCCCCTTGGAAGTTTGTCTTTCCCCTGCGTCCCTTTTTCCTTCATGCTTTAATTGTCCGTTCTTTTCTTGCTAAAGGTGGGTTGTTCAGAAAGTTACTGTAACTGTTACAATCATATTACAAACGTCCTTTGTACATAATGAGGTTGATGACCTTGAAGCCACGCATACATGTTCATTATATCCTTATTTTAGACCTATATTCAGCCTCCAAGTCTGTTGGAGACTATAGAATGATAATGAATAACAAACTAAAATGTAACATGTACAATGTACCAGGGACCTGCAGCTGCAATTTCTACCACAAGGTTAGCAATATATTTAGTTGTTGTTACAGTTGTATATTGTACCTTGTGTGGAAACCATTAAAATGTGTTTCAACATTTTTAAAAATCACTATCATGTTAGTAGCCCCTAAATAAGTAAATGCGAGATTAATAATAGAATGGTGCTATTTCTTTGCTGATATCAACATTTACTAAGTGTGTCTGTACATGTTCTTATATGACTTTGTGAATGTTTCTGTGTGATTCCATCTATAAAAGAACTTGATGTTCTTGGAAACCATCTTAATATGCTCACTGTTTCACTACACAGAAGGAAAGATCCAACATGGCGGCAGGTCTGAACCTCCAGCCTCAGACGGTCAACGGTCGCCTTAAACTTGACCTGAGTAACCAGGGTCTGACGTCCATCCCGGAGGAGGTGTTTCATATCACTAACCTGGAGATTCTAGATGTGTCCAACAACAAACTCACCAGCATCCCGGAAGCGATCGGCCGTCTACAGAAACTTTGGCGTTTGGACGCTGACAGCAACAAGTTGAGAAGTTTGCCAGAAGCAATCGGTTCATTGCAGAGATTGACACACCTGTACATATATGACAATCAGCTGACAGAAATTTCACCAAAGGTTTGTTCTCTGTCCAACTTGGAGGTGTTGAATGTTGGCAACAACAAACTTTCCACCCTACCTCCTGGTGTTAAAAAGCTGCAGAAATTGACACTCCTGTACATTTATGATAATCAGCTGAAAGAGGTTCCAGCAGAGGTTTGTTCTCTGTCCAACCTTAAGGTGTTGAATGTCGGTAACAACAAACTTTCCACCCTACCTCATGGTGTGGAAAAGCTGCAGGAATTGAGAGTGCTGAACATTTATGATAATCAGCTTAAAGAGGTTCCAGCAGAGGTTTGTTCTCTGTCCAACCTTGAGGTGTTGAATGTCAGTAACAACAGACTTTCCACCCTACCTGATCATGTGGAAAAGCTGCAGAAATTGAGAAAACTGTACATCTGTAAAAATAAGCTGACAGAGCTTCCACCAGGGGTTTGTTCTCTGTCCAACCTTGAACTGTTAATTGTTGGTTCAAACCCGATCCGACGTCTCCCCGATGACGTCACACGACTCACCAGGCTGAAGACTCTAGGTGTCCCCGACTGTCAGTTTGAAGAGTTCCCCAGACAGGTGCTGGAGCTGAACACACTGGAGAAACTGTATGCATGGGGCTGCAAGTTTGTCAATGTCCCAGAAGAATGGGAAAAATTACAAAACCTGAGGCTCTTGCATTTGGACCGTAACCTACTCAGAACCCTGCCAAGCACCATGAGTCACCTGCACAACCTACGGGAGGTCTACCTCTGGAACAACAAGTTCGACACATTCCCAGAAGTCCTGTGTGAACTGCCTGCCATGAAGAAACTGTACATAAAGAAAAACAACATCACCAGGCTCCCAACCGCCCTTCACCGAGCAGACAAACTGAAGCACTTGGATGTTTCTAACAACCCCCTGACATACCCTCCACAGGACGTGTGTAAACAAGGGACTGGCGCCATCATGACGTTCATGAAGCAGCAGGCTGAGAAAGGTCAGTGAGTCATGATTGGGTTTATAATAATTTAAAAAATGGTGACAGTGGATAGTATAGTCTGTTACATAACTGAAGAAACTCCTGTTTATATAATGTTTTCTTCTGTGTGTTTCGTAAAATGTGTTTGCTCAGTACAGACCCTGTATGTTTTTTTTAAATCTTAAACGTCATCCCCTGTATGCTAAGGTACTGTATTGATTGGCTTCTTGGCAGCTACATATATGTATGGTTATGGTCCTAAGCTGATGACAAGCGGCTTGTGCAGGAATTGGCCAGTGAGATACAAGTTAGAACTCTACACACAAGAAGTCACAAGACTTCAGCAGTCTTGGTCACATCAATGGGGTGCGGGTGTACGATGTACGAAGTTATTTATTATTGAGAGAGACTCGCTATGTTTAAGCAATGGGTGGGGGGATGTAGTAAGCTAACTTTGTACAGAGGGTGGGGTGAGGGTGTACGATGTACGAGGTTAGAGGGAGACTTGCTATGTTATTTAAATATGAAATAGTAAATTTTTTTCCGCAATCTAGCGAAATTTAATGCGCGCACTGAAGTCATCCATAAAAATTTCTTGCTGTGGCCTTACATGTATTTAATATCCATAACTGCCTGTCTTCACTAGCCCCTGACATCCATTGACGTATACATGATACAGCATATATATGACTTGTGTGAAACTGGAATTAATAAAGACGACTTTGTTTTCATTGAGCTACAACAATTCTGCAGGAGGGCGAAAGTTTTTGTGTGCTAGAAGTGCCCATTGTTTGGCAAGTACGTTGGTCAGGATTTTTTTGTGGTTAATGGCTTTTGAGGCATGGATGAAGACATGGTGGAAGTTTGGGCCCCTCTATATCAGCTTGTTTTAAACTGCAGTGGGCCTTTTCATTTTGAAGTTTGCATGCTGATAGCCAGAGAACAGGTGAATGGTTTAAAATTTGCATTGATTTTGGCAGGTAGGTGCCTTAGCTGAAGATTACTAGTAACATGAGAAGCACATTATGTAAGTCAGGACTAAATTTACATAAGAAATGAGGTAAACATTCTCTGATGGCCTTTAATGCTTTCATCTATTATCTAGCATGACCTAGAATCAGGGACAAACATGTGGTGTTGGAATCTAGGTCAACTAAAATATACAGTAATGTCAGTGAAGGTCAATACCAATTCAACGTGGCCCTGAGAGATATCTGCAATGTCTTTGGCACCCACAACATTAGCCAGGATGCAAATATGACTACATTCAACGATAATATATTGGTAGTGAACCCTTAATGACCTCTGAACATGTACGGTGATATTTTTCTGCATGAGTAGAACGGCCCTTTGGCATAACACAACAGCTTCTGTATCGGTATAGCCGGTATAACCGCCCTTTGGCATAACACAACAGCTTCTGTATCGGTATAGCCGGTATAACCGCCCTTTGGCATAACACAACAGCTTCTGTATCGGTATAGCCGGTATAACCGCCCTTTGGCATAACACAACAGCTTCTGTATCGGTATAGCCGGTGTAACTGCCCTTTGGCATAACAAACCAGCTCCTGTATCGGTATAGGCGGTACAACTGCTCTTCTGCGCAACACACCAGCTTCTGTATCTGTATATATAGCCGGTATAACCACCCTTTGGCATAACATACCAGCTTCTGTTTCTGTATAGCCGGTATAACCGCCCTTTGGCATAACACACCATGCCAGCCTCTGTATCTGTATAGCCGGTATAACTGCCCTTTGGCATAACACTCCAGCTTCTGTATCTGTATACATGTATATAGCCGGTATAAACGCCCCTCGGCGTAACACTCCAGCTTCTGTATCAGTATAGCCGGTATAACCGCCTTTCGGCGTAACACACCAGCTTCTGTATCTGTATAGCCGGTATAACCGCCCTTCGGCGTAACACACCAGCTTCTGTATCTGTATAGCCGGTATAACCGCCCCTCGGCGTAACACACCAGCCTCTGTATCTGTATATTAGCCAGTATAACCGCCCTTTGGCGTAACACACCAGCCTCTGTATTTGTATAGCCGGTATAACCGCCCTTTGGCGTAACACACCAACCTCTGTATCTGTATAGCCGGTATAACCGCCCTTCAGCGTAACATACCAGCTTCTGTATCAGCATTCTGTATACCCGGTATAACCGCCCTTTGGCGTAACACACCAGCTTCTGTATCTGTATAGCCGGTATAACCATGGGCGATAGGCCACCGAGTTTTTGTTGAGAGATCGCTGTTGCTTTGTTTTATGAACATACGTACAGTATACTGTGCACTCCGTACAAGATTCCTGATAATCATACACTGAACACAAACACTATGAACACGGTCCGTTGAAAGGATCCGAAGAGTCATGCACATAACACCGTGAACACTGTCCGTCGAAAGATTCCCGAGAATCATACACTCATCACATACATGGAACACCGTGAACACGGTCCGTTGAAAAACTTACCTAGAATTCTACGTACAATACAACCATACATATATAATACATACTGCTGGTACTTGGTCCGCTGAATCATACAATAAAAAGCACACTCATTACTCAGCTGTTACATCGGCGTTCATGGTTAGGAGATTAGATAGCGCAAAGGCCGACGGGAATAGAACAGGTTTCGCAAACTCGAATGCGTTCGCAAAACCGCTGCTCGACTCGATAGAACCCCAAGCCGGGGCTAGCGCTAGCGGTGATAACTTCAAAAAGATGACAGGGTAGGAAACACCTACCCGTGAACTGCGTTACCAACTGGGGTGGCAGCAAAAATGTGACTTAGAATCACGTTCGGTGTGAAGTCCCTGCCTCCCCAGACTCAGAAAGCAACGATATAGTACATTTTAGAGATATTTGGCACAACTACACTTTCCAAATCTCGTGCCTGGGAGACATATGTAGAACTGAAAACATGTCGGTGGGGTTGGTGGACGTGTTTAGAGTAGCCTGACAGTACATTTACATATAGCATGTCAAGACTCTTGTCGGGTAATGTAGCCAGTTGTGTGCGTTTATATTTTAGAACCGCGCGGGAAATGTGGGCCTATCGTGCGTCTGATTGGCTAGCGATGATGTCATTGACCTGTACAGCAGCGACCTGGTAACGCAGTTCGCCGGAAATTGGACTTTACAAAATGCTTCATATCTTCTTTAAAATATGGTATCATATCCCCCAAAAAGTTTACATGGATACTTAGTTACCCATTGATTATAGATAGTATCAAGACTTTTATTTTCCTTGTGGCATTTCGCAGAAAATAGGGTCTTTTGAAATGGCATTTCGCACCTAGTGTATACTAGTACTAAGTACCTAACCAAGCTGAAGCGTTCGGAAGTCGCTGTTTGGCTCTCGGCAATCTTCGGGAGACTTCGGTATCTGTTCGTATGGTTCTTTGGAATCCTCATCAGTTTGTGACCGTGTTCAGTGTACGTATCATTCTCGGGAATCTTTCAACGGGCCGTGTTCACGGTGTTATGTGTTATGTGACTGTATGATTCTCGGGAATATTTCAACGGACAACTGTATTGTGATGACAACGGGCTGAATGAGTAGACACACTGTATGTTCTAACATACGCGAAACAATAATAAGGATTCTAATGGTTTACAAAACAATGTATTGTTAGATCTCAACAAAAACTCGGTGGCCTAGCGCCTGTGGTATAACCGCCCTTCGGCGTAACACACCAGCCTCTGTATCTGTATATAGCCCGCGACTGGTGACATGGATATGCTGTGTTACTCTGAACATACTAAGGTGTGCTGTATACCACTGTACTTTTTTTTCTAACATCTTTACATTACATAAACCTAATAGACAGAATATTTTGGTGCACCCAGAGACAAAAATTGGGTGCACAGCTCCAAACCTGTGAAGCACTAAGGTGCACATGCACCTAATGGCATTATTTCGAGCCTTGCTAAACATTGTTTAGTCATGATCAGCTATCTATTATTAATGACAATGCCCCTACTGTACTTCGTGACAGCGAGTTCCACTCTGCAATAGTTCTATAGGAAAGAATGAATTTTTGAACACCTCAATCCAATAAAGATTTTAAAATTTTTTTTATACAGAGCCAGAGATTTTTCATGTCTTCGAGTGTCTGTCTTCAAAGGTGAAGCGGACCCAGTGGAAACCAATTGCCCGAAGCCTACTCAACGACAAGGAGATGGAGACTTTACATGTATGCACAGATGCCAATGCAGTGTGATAATCTTTTAACCCTTGTCCTGCTGGCAATTTTTGCACAATATTTTCAAATAATTTGAAGTCTTAATCAGGTCACAGACCCTTGACTTTTTTTGCCCCGCGTTGGCGTAGTTACTTCCGCATTCTTTGCATTTCACTACGGTGTGATGCGTTGCACAAGAAATGCCCCAAATTATACATATACAGTTTGCTATTATATATAGATGGTACTGTATGTGCAACCCATATAAAATATTATATATATATATATATTGGTCCCGCAGGACAAGGGTTTAATTTTGAATCTGAATTGCCCAGTATTTATAATTGCCATTTGATGTAACATACTTGCAAATTGTTGAATGTGTAATATTATTATAGTAATAATTATTCTAGTAATTCAAAATATACCACATGACTTGTAACCAACTCCTTGGTAATAGTTAGATACCTTGCTCAGAATAATTGTGTGTAGTACATGCAATAAACAAGAGTTCCACGATCTCATACCATCGCCAAATGATGTTAACCCTTCTGGTTGATGAATTATACAATGCAATGATATCTTAATAATTGATTTCGCAAATAAGAGCCTCATTTGCATGGTTTATATTAGTTGATCATGTTCTCCACCCAATGACAGTGATGTTCGTCCATCGTCCAATGACAGTATCTTAACAAAAAAGGCTATTCTAGCACTTCCTCACAAATTATGCAAATGAGGTAATTTGAAATTTCCAGCAGTTACAACTGTGAAATTATAACAATTTCCCATTAATTATGCAACTTAGGTCTTCATTAATTTTACATAATCTATATCCTCAGATGTTTTTCTCGTTCTCAATTACATGTTCTAGACGTAAGTACATGTCACATGTGTTTCATAGTCCTATCATCGAATGAAGCAGATTTATAGAATTTCCTCATTAATTATGCAAATTAGCTCCTGATTTGCATACATGTCAACCTGATTGAGTTATCCTCTTTCGAAAATTTTTCAAGTAATGCTCCTGCAGTTCCAGAACAAGCCACAAGGGGGGGGGGGGCAAACTCATGTCAGTTCTTTCCTAACCCAAGACCTATCTACCACCCAAAATTCGTGACCATAGCATGTTCAGTACACAAGATATCAAAACCGGAAGTTCTGCTGCAGTACCAACAAAAGCCACCACGGGGCCCAAAATTTAATCATTAATAGGTCTCATGTAGACCTACCCACCTACCAAGTTCCATGACAATGCATAATAAATCTTCTTGAGTTATGCTGTTCACAGACAAACTGACAAATGCTGCTGAAAACATAACCTTCTTGGGGAAGGTAATAATAACATTATCACATAAACCACTCTTCATATTATATATTATATGAAGAGTGGTAACCTAGTAGAGGGATAAATCTCTCTGAGTACTCTAGCGGACAATTGAGTACTCTGCAGTTCTCTTTGGATTAGGCATTCTACCAAATACTATCTCAGATCTCTTGCAGTCTCTTACAAGTTTCTTTTTTACGACTGTTTTCCCAAAACGTAAATTTCCCATTGTTTGAAAAGTCTCTTTAAAAATTACCTGTGAAGGTAAAAACATGGCTGCCAAGTTGTTGTTTTTATGTCATTGTTAGGGTTAGACGCTTATCCCCATTTAATTATCTATTGTTCAAAAACAATTGATGGTATCTGAGGGGGTCCAGCCTTAGGTGTCAAGAAGGAATCTACAGCAGTCCTCTTTGGAGTCTCTTCTAATGGGGACAGACCTCTCCCAGCTCTCTTTTGGTCTTGTCCTTTGTGATGAGATCTCAATTGTTCGCTTGAGTACTCAAAGAGATTTATCCCTCTACTAGTATATGGAAAGAGCTGCTAAAACGTGATTTCAATTGGAACTTTGTCATCTGTTATTCAGACTTCCGCCCCAGACAACATTCCTGACCAGGTGTACCAGACCCTGGTGCATTGGAAAGAGAAGGCAGGTGAGGCGGCCACACTTCCCGCCCTGGAGCAGCACCTGAGAGAACTGGGCTTTGACCAGCTGGCCGAGCACCTGGCATGGATACCCAGGGTAGGATGATATAAATTAAGTTGGCATCTTGCCTCCTGACAGACAAGTGCGGCCAGTTCAGACTTTCCAGCATTTATGTAATGCTGGTTGTCTGTCTATAGTCGTTGACTGTCATAGAAGCTGCTCTGCATTGTACCCCCGCTAGCACCTGGGCCCGGTACTTGTAGTGTGGGAATCCCACACTGTTGCAAGTGTATTTAAGGTGAGGCCATACTAGTGCTTTGTAACATGTAGCCTTGACCTTCACTGGGCAGTGAGGCAGGTTAGTACTCCTATAGTAACACCCAATCTGTCTGTGTTAGTAATGTATATTATAATATTTATTGATGTGTGTATCCCACCGCATGTCATTCAGGCTGAAAGATGCACCCCAAGATAGGCTTACTCCTTGAAGGAGGTCTTCCGGGTAGTTGGTTTTCCATGTTTGCAGGTAAAACACATGGTTCCCTTTGTTTAATCAGCATGTAATTTTATATGCCGTCTGTGGGCATACCTGTGATGATGCACGCATTTGTATTTTTGCCGTAGCCCTTTTTGTGGTCAATGTTAATATTTCAGAAGCACCCCTACATTTATCAGGCTTTTTGGACTGGCCGCAAATTGTTTTTAATAGCGGGGGGGGGGGGGGTGGGAGAAACCTTCAGGTAGACATGTGGTTGGGAACCAGATGTTTCGTCCCCATGTTTAACGTATGGGTGCATGTTTGCAGCAAAAACTCATTGTTCTCTACATAATATGTGTTATTAGGCATGTGGTGTGCCATTATGTCCATGATGATGCATGATATTTTATTTTCACCATAGCAGTTTTGATATATAATTGCATTTTGTAAATGCATATTTTTTAAACATCCCTATAATGTTGTTGAATTGTTTTTGCCCGGCCATTGGGTGATAGCCCTACATGTAGCGTGCGGACCCGGAACACTTACAGGGACGTAGCATGCAGCGTGCAAGTGGAGCAGGGCATGCTCAGGGGGATACTGACGAGTCGCTGAATATCGCAGAGTGCTTGTAGGATTTTTGTGAGAGTTGAGGGACACCCATGGGCCCCCTGCAGTACTAGTACTTTCATGGGAGGCTAGTAGCCACTTTTCCTGGTGCGAGACCTTGATAATCAGGCCAGTATGTTGAAATGAAGTATACTTCCGCAGACTTGTCTGCACATGCGAGAAGACAGTCCTCTGTGATGCAAGCGCCTCCAGGCCCACACCAAGACCCTAGAGCAACTCATCCGGGAGCTACTCTTTGCTGACGATGCTGCTCTTGTAGCCCACACCAAGTTCGCCATGCAGCGTGTAACATCTTGCTTTGCAGAGGCATCCGAACTCTTCGGTCTCGAAGTTAGCCTGAAGAAGACTGAGGTTCTTCACCAGCCTGCCCCCCGAAAGAAGTACCGCCCACCCTGCATCAAGATTGGTGAGAAACCACTGAAGGCTGTACATCAGTTCACTTACCTGGGGAGCACCATCACATCTGACGCAAAGATTGACAAGGGAGTTGACAACAGACTCGCAAAGGCAAACAGAGCCTTTGGAAGACTTCCCAGCCGAGTCTGGAAGAGCAGGCATCTGAAAAAAGACACCAAAGTCACTGTCTACAAAGCCATGGTACTGACTACCCTTCTGTATGGTTCTGAGTCGTGGGTTACCAGTCCTACAGACACCACCTACGTCTTCTAGAACGTTTCCACCAGCGTTGTCTCTGTTCCATCCTCTACATCCACTGGAGTGATTACGTCACAAATGTTGAGGTGCTGGAGCGAGCGGGGATCCTCAGCATCGAGGCCATGTTGCTGAAGACACAGTTGCGCTGGGCAGGGCACGTCTCTAGAATGGAGGACCATCATTTGCCCAAGATTGTCCTCTACGGCGAAGTCTCTACCGGGCACCGGAACAGAGGAGCACCAAGAGATTTAAGGGCAGTCTAAAGAAATCTCTGTCTTCGTGCAACATCCAGCACCGTCAGTGGTCAGCTCTTGCCACTGACCGAGCTGCCTAGCGACATACAGTTCATGACTCAGTCTCTGCCTTCGAGAGGAGACGCAGAACTGCCCTCGAAGAGAAACGCAGTAAGGGGAAGAACCGCACCGTCACAGCTCCTACACCGGACCCGTCATTTACCTGCAGCCACTGTGGCCGAGTATGCCGGTCACGCATCGGACTTGTCAGCCACCAGCGGGCGTGCAGCAGGAGGGAGAAGGGCCCCTGAAATCTTTGGAAACGAAGCCTAGCCAAGAGTCTAACATTATGTACGGAGCTGGCAAGAAATTGGTGAGACCAGCAGCACGTCTGTCTCCAAGCGAAGATGGCAAGTGGCACTAAACGCCTGCTGATAGACTGACCGTGCAACTAAACAACGAAAGTTTGGACGTCTTAAGATGGATTGAGTGGCCGAAGGCTGACCTGGGAACGCAAGCTGTTGCAATCGGAACAACAGAAGCATTGTGTACCCCCCTCCCCACCTTTCTACACAAAGGCAATGTCGTAGGTCAACCATCTCAGAGGTCCATGTGCCCAACTTTCAAATTGGCTGCAATAAAAGCCAACAGAAAGCTTACGTCACTGCTAACAACCCATCTGACAACAGTTACTCAACACTTCATGAAGTGCGAGCCTTCCACCATGTACAGCAACTCTTACACATTTTAAAAACATTTGCCGAGATCCACAACCGCGGAACAGGCCATCAGTACATACTGCACGTCCAGCACAACCTGCATGATAGGCATCCTCCTCATGTCAACCTCCAGTATTTCCTGACAGCAAACCCCAGCCTCGAGGTAAGAAGCTCAGCAGCAGCCTTTCAAGGAAATCACAAAGTCATGATAGAGTATGTCAATGAAGGTTAGACATCCAGGTAATACGATACGCCAAAAAGCAGTTACTCAAGGAGTCACTCTTTCAAACTCGAGTCCACGGATATCTTAGACCGCGAAACACGCTGGTGGGAACGGGGTGTTAAAGAGGCAATATATGAAAGAATGTACAACCCCACCCTCAACAGGGAAGGGGGGCTACGAGTCGATCTTTCCGGCACTTGGGATTTGGCACTCCCAGCCCCGAGGACAGACAACACTTAAGCTCCTGTTCTGTATAACAGGAGCATTCTTACTAATTTGCATTATCTTGTCTTGACTTGTCTGACTTTTGTTCCATTTTCGACTTCCAAAAATTTGTCTTCACTTTATTTGCATATCAATCAATAGGTTGTGCTTATAAACCTGCATTTCCCCTCTGGTCTCTCAGTCACTGACGAAAGCTAGTGGATGCTAGCTGAAACGTCTGACGTTTTCAAAATCATACCCAGTTGCTTGAGTAACTGCTTTTTGGCGTATCATGATAGAGTAATCCGAGAAGTGGGCTGGCCACATTTTTACTTGTATTTTCCACGACTACAGCCATCACCCATGACACCTTGACTTTGGATGAGTTAGTATAGCAGGGAAAATGGCCATTATTCACTGTCTCCCACACATGAGGCACATGGAGAGCGTGAATAGCGGGCACATTTCAGAGGGGCCTTATGCTGGACCAGACCTTCCACATATGCCTTTGACGACAATTAGTCCTTGACTTTGTCTTGATATGGATTCATGTGGAACATGGCTTGGTTACCATAGGCAAGCAGATACTACCATGATCTTGAAAGTCCACAAATTCAAGGAGAACAATCTTTGATGACGCCCTGCAACATCAGCGCCAACAAGATTGCAACAGAGTACGATCAAGTCACCCACCAAAAGAGACAGCGGAGATCCAAGAAGCACCTACTGTTACTTACAGGTTCCAGTATACTCCATGTGCACGCCTGTAAGCTTTGTGCTTAAGACACAGACTAGAAGTGGATGCCAGCCACCCTGCCAAGTTGTGTTCCTATAAGTTTAGTATAACAGAGACTGCAGAAGATGGGGAGATCCGGAGCAACTTGGGGATGCCAGACAACCTTTCCTTTCCTGACTAGGCGCAGCTTGTAGTGTAGGATTGATTAACCTGGTAATGACCTTGTCTAACAACTGGATTATTACCAGCACGTACTACCAGCCCCCCTAAAGGGGAGAAAGGTTTATGCCAATGCATCTGATTCAGTAATTTTCCCATGGTTGGGCTGGTTCCTCAGGCGATATGAAATACACTGTGTTGTATTCTATATGTATCTGTGTGTACAATGTATCACAGTGCATGTTCTTACATGGGTTAAACTTCTGAAATTCACTGTTTCCATGTGTTCCATCCTGCCAAAAATGTGTGCGCCATTGGGAACTATGTTATGCTCATAATGTTTCACAATCCAAATTTAACCTCCATCTGCAGACCGTCAACAGTCGCCTTAAACTTGACCTGAGTAACCGGGGTCTGACGTCCATCCCGGAGGAGGTGTTTGACATCACTGACCTGGAGGTTCTAGACGTGTCCAACAACGAACTCACCAGCATCCCGGAAGCGATCGACCGTCTGCAGAAACTTTACCGATTGGATGCTCACGGCAACAAGCTGACAAGTTTGCCACAGACGATCGGGTCCTTGCAGAAATTGACACACCTGTATATTTATGATAATCAGCTGAAAGAGGTTCCAGCAGAGGTTTGTTCTCTGTCCAACCTTGAGGTGTTGAGTATCAAAAGCAACAAGCTTTCCACCTTACCTCCTGGTGTGGAAAAGCTGCAGAAATTGAGAGTACTGAACATTAATGGTAATCAGCTTAAAGAGGTTCCACCAGGGGTTTGTTCTCTGTCCAACCTTGAGGTGTTGGATGTCAGAAACAACAGACTTTCCACCTTACCTCCTGGTGTGGAAAACCTGCAGGAATTGAGAGAACTGGGCATTGATGATAATCAGCTGACAGAGGTTCCAGCAGAGGTTTGTTCTCTCTCCGACCTTGAGGTGTTGGATGTCAGTAACAACAAACTTTCCACCCTACCTGATGGTGTGGAAAAGCTGCAGAAATTGAGAGAACTGTACATTCATGGTAATCAGCTGACAAAGGTTCCACTAGGGGTTTGTTCTCTGTCCAACCTTGAGGTGTTAGTTGTCAGTCGGAACCCCATTCAAAGTCTCCCCGATGACATCACACGACTCAACAGGCTGAAGACTTTTAGTGCTAACGATTGTCAGTTTGAAGAGTTCCCCAGACAGGTGCTGCAGCTGAAGACACTGGAGGAACTGTATGCTGGACAACACGGCAGACGCAAGTTCGACACTGTCCCGGATGAAGTGGGAACCTTACAGCACCTGTGGTTGTTTTCATTGGAAAATAACCTCCTCAGAAACCTGCCGAGCACCATTAAAAACCAGCACAGCCTGAGTGTGGTCCAACTCCGGAACAATAAGTTCGACACATTCCCAGAAGTCCTGTGTGAACTGCCTGCCTTGGAGAAACTGGACATAAGTAATAACAACATCACCAGGCTCCCAACCGCCCTTCACCGAGCAGATAAGCTGAAGTACTTGGATGTTTCTGGAAACCCCCTGAAATACCCTCCACAGGACGTGTGTAAACAAGGGACTGGTGCCATCATGGACTTCCTGAAGGAGGAGGCTGAGAAAGGTCAGTGAGTCATGATTGGTAGACCATTATTTGGTTGGGAACTGGCTTTTTTCTTTTCTTTTTTTTTGTCGCTTTGGGTTTATGGAGAAACCTGGATGCCTGTCAGGCCTTGTTGCCTTGCCTGTCTACCTGGCCTGGCTAGCACGTCAGACTACCTTGACATTGGTATCCTCACGAAAGTTAAGACATCCAAACAGCTGCACCCTATAGCAGAATGCATAGAAATTACAGCCATTACACTTCTACATATGGGTAATCCTTACAGTCACACAGCAAGAAATCTACAGGGAAAGTAGATCTGAAATAACTGATCTAGACTAGAGTATATGTAGATATTAATTTTGAAGTTTTGATTAGACAAGGATAATAAACAGTAACAGTGAAGCTTTGGTCCCAATTGGAAAAAGGGACTCTGGCGAGTACTTCTCAGGTTGTTTTTTTGGCACTTTTGGGCGTGACCCCTACGTGGCCCCGTGGGACGCCCTGTGGCTACTGGGCTATTTTTTGGCCCGTCCTGAATTCGATTAAGAATAATATTTGACTCTGACTTAAATTCTACTCGGGCCCCGCTGATAAAGACGCCATCAGAACACCAAGAGTTACCTCCTGCAGCTGTGGTCAACAGTCTACCGGGACTACATGTAATTTGTTACTTGTCTTAAGTTCTGCATCTTCTGTGTGGGTGATTGTTGTCTGTAAGACATGTGCAGTCCTTTCAGAGAAAGTACTAACTAAAATGAGTATAAATGATCTGAGCAGCAAATTTGTATACCCAAAATATGAGGAGTGCCCCCCAGCCCGGGGGTTCTGAACGCGTACGGCCCGGGGCTTCCAAATGTTCCAAAGAAAGATTCGAATGCGTTTCGCCCTAACCGCTTGCACCGCTTTTGAAAATTCGAATACAAAATTCGGACGTTGGAATTGACGTTGTTGCATTTTGGGGGTTTAGGGACATCAAATTTTTGCTCATTTCGCATTGAAAGGCGTGTTTTCTTGGGTGGGTATGACATAAATAAAATACAACACGGTGTATTCCGCATCACCCTCGGTCCCAGCCCTCCCGCGGATCGGATCTCCCTCCGACGTGCGGTCGGGCTGGTACCTCGGGCGATACGGAATGTATGTGTTGTATTCTATATATATTATTTATTTACATGTATATGACCCACCTCTTCATTTTGACATGGGATCTGTTCCTTGTATGGAGAATAGTCATACAACGTTTAACCAACAGAAATCTTTCTGTAATTTTTATGTAATTTTTTGTCCCAATACAAAGAAAATTTTTGGTGATTAAGAAATAGATGTTTAAGAAATTATTATTTTGTATTCTATAGACGGTATTTGTCACTGATGTATTCTTCAATGACTTGTGCATTTCCGATTCACATTTAGATGTTATGTGAGGTCAAGGTAACCCCAAGGTGACTCACTTCGAGTGCACTTCACAAAATTTAATGTAATATCATGAAAATCGAATGTCAGTTTGAGCATAGAAGGTACAATTTTTGAGGCCACTGACAGCCAAATGGTCACCATATTCTGATGAAAGGGACACACTTTGGCCTGTGCGCACTCTTAGATGCCATTCACATTTTAAAAAATGGATCGGGATTGGACGTGAGTGCGAGTGTGAACGCAAAGTGGATTGGCTTCCAACTTGGATTCAAGATGTACCACAAAGACCACAACCGATCGGGTTTAATGTGCATTAAATTACATGTATCATCATTAGACAAGGACCTTGTGTGATAATGGATATATTGCCAATCAAGTTTGAATAGGAAACACACAGTGTTTTCCCCCAAGTTACTAACGTTACTCACAAGTGGAATAGCCAGTGGAATCCCAGTCTTTTTAGTGAATGTTACAACCCGCAAAATATCAGCCTTCACACAACAGAAACTGTCTTGACCACCCAAACAATTGTTCAAAGAGGTGTTCTCTATATTTCCACTAAGATTCCAAACTTCCTGAGTTCCTTTCTTTGGCAAAATTGAAGGCAGAGTTGCAGCGGCTCCAGTGCATTCAAGATGGCGGGCTCTAATCACGGGACACCTCAATCCATTTCTGAGCGCAAAGCACGATACAATCCCGATCGGCCAAAAGCAGTGTGAACGCACAGGTCAATCCGGATTGATGAATTTATGATCCCCGTCAATCCAGATACATTTTTTGAATGTGAACGGGGTCTTAGTTCCCTGTTACTGTTATTTATCTATTTATTAGTTTGGCTGTTCAACCCTCACAGCAAGGGCAGCCTAACTAACTAGCTAGTTAGTTAGGCTGCCCTTGCTGTGAGGGTTGAACAGCCAAACAAGCCCTGTTGCTGACAAGACATGTCAAAACATTACAGCAACATATACATGTAACATGGCTCACAACCTACTGCCTATTACTGTAACAGTTACTGTTTAATAACCTGGGGCTCAGAAACAAATATTTTGATCAGTTTATTTCTACTTTCCCTGTAGATTTCTTAATGTGTGTAATGGATACCCGTATATACCAGTGTATTGGCCTTAATTTCCATGCATTCTGCTAGAGGGCGAAGCTGCTTGGATGTCCTATCTTTCATGAGGATATGAGTGGGGGCCAAGCCAGGTAGCCAGGCCTGGCAGGCTATTCCACAAACCCTTGTCACTTTCTATAGCAAGGGCGTAAGATTATTATTTTTTCTTTGGGCTGAATATCATTGCACTGCCATCTGTTGACTTGTAACTATATTTTGGTCTACTTTTAACTAGGGGGGGATTTGGCTATCAGATCAGGGTCTATCATGGCATCCTGCAATGTTACATAATTCTTACTAAATGTTTATTTCAGTCCATCATACATTGTATTATATGATACCATAGCAGGGTATGGACTGAAATATTTTTTTCCTCATTATGTTTCTCCTATTTACTGTCCTCTGTCATCCATGACAGGAAATTGAGGAGACAGTACATGGTGTCACGAGAAGGATGAACTGAACTTTTTCTTCTTCTCCTAAGGCCACAGCAAGTAATTTCTATGGATGACATCAATGTGCGCATTAGTTTTCGGAAAAGAGAACATTCTTTCCCTCTGACAGTCACAGATCAACATGCCGTAAATGGGCAAAGATGTCTGTTGCCATGACAGAACATGGATGGCAGATAAATATAAAGAGACACAACAAGGCTCTGATGTTTTTCCTTTTGCTTTGATGCAGTGATGTATTTCATTCCTTTTATAGAAGCATTTATTCAGAGAAAATGCCATTAATTTGCATATGTGGGACCCTTCCACACAGGCACTGTCAGTACTGAAAGTAGGAAAATTTTAAACTTGACCCACCCAAGTGCAACAGACTGCCATATGTTGATTGATGGAACAGCCGACTAGAAATTTTGTGAAGATCGTGACATGAACATTGCCACAAAAACTTTAATAATTTTATTTCCATCTGAACAGACAGGATTGCACAATGACTTCTTTGCTTTTAGTGAAGGTAATCTTGATCTAGTTTTAGCTCATTGAAGAGCTTAGAAATCTTCTAACTAGTTGAGACAAAGAAGACAGACACTATGTACAGTATTTACAGGACTGGTTCATTGTACCGGGGAAATTACCAGGCCTAGACTAATTTTGACAAGCACAATGAACACAGTGGACCACAGCTAATGTCCCATCCTAGTCCAGTGGCAGGAACGCTAACCACTGGACTTTATACACTACTTACTATAGTGTAACCCGTAACTTATATATTGGATAAATAAACATTGAACAAACCCCGATAACGCTATATTTTCCTTGTTCAGATGAGAAAATTCTTCAGGCTTTTAACCGTCTGTCCGTGAAGGTGACGCAAACCCAGTGGAAACCGCTTGCCCGGAGCCTAGGGCTCAGCAAAAGGGCCATAGACGCCATCAAGGTGAGATCAGGGGTCATTTCGTAACTAAGAACTGGAGAGGAATTAGAATCTAACCCTAGTTTTTTTTTAGCTTTAGGCTCATTCTCATTAAAATTGTACAGAGTGGTGATTTTTAGGATGACGGTCGTAAAATTGATGAACTGTTTTAATTTTTAGGACAAAGCTAATTAATGATTGCCAAAAAATGACATGTTAATTGTCATAGGAAGTTACCGAAATTTTATGGACTTTAATATTATATTAAAAAAAAACTTTGCTCCACCTCTTTGGAGTATTAATGATGATGAATATATTAAAACTGCATTTTTGTGCAGCAAAACACTGGAACATCAGAATGAGCTGGATGTATGATAAAGCTTGTATTCATGACCTCAAAAGTCATTAGTTTAGGCATCAGTATCAGATGGAAGTACTTCTGTACGCCCACCATATAATGTCACATACATTGTACAGTCACACATATCAAACACGTGAAGATGTGTAGTTAACTTTGGAAGCAAAATCTCAAAGATGAGTAGTAAGAACATTTGAGTCTGATGATGACATTGAGGGTTATTTTCCTTTCGATGCATATATCAACTTTCTTTTCATTAATTATGTTTATGGTGCACAGGAAAAGGAAATTTGATTCCTTGGTAGGTCTTTTCCGCCACAGGTGTAACTTCTGTTACTGGCAACGGTCAGGTTACAGAATGGACTTTTTTCTTTTTTTTTTCTTTGAAAAGATCTACGCTAACTGTATTTAGCTTCATCTTTTAGGAGCAAAGGAGCATAGTACGGGCATTTAAAAACTAGTTAACTTTTATATACCAGGTGAAGAAACTAACATTGATGGTAATAAACAACGGTTACGTAACAGACTGAGGTTACAGTCATTATTGTATATTATCATATAGCCAAGTGACGTTGACCAATCAGAAGGCTCCATTCCACATTCCTTATGACGCCGTAATGTCACAAATAGAGTCAAAATCGGGTATTTATTCATCCCAATCCATACATTAAACAACCCAATAATCACCCGCATATGACCTCAAGTGACCCAATAGAACACGGCTCTAGTTCTAAAAAATCCAAAAATAACAAGTTGTGTTCCAATGACCTCGGGTGACTCCCATAAGAACACCAGGTTCCCTGCCTGTGACCCAGATACATGTAGAACTGAATCAGATAGAACGTGAACTCTACCCAGTGACCTCAGGTGACTCCAGATGGAAATATGTTCTATTCAGCATGTGCAACGGTTAAATTTTACATTGTGTCATTTACAGTAACTGCATCAGTTTGGATAGGCTATCGTGTAAGCTATATGATAATAGCGTTAATGGCCTGTCCTTTCTCGGTGAATATGGTGTGATAAAGCCTTGTCAGTACTGTTGCTATAACTACCGAATAAAGCCACCTCGTTCGCTGCGCTCACTTGGTTGCTTCATTCTTTGGTTATAGCAACTGACAAGGCTTTATCACACCATATTCATCTCGGTGCGGGTCATTAACCCTTAATTAAACATTTTGTTCAGCGATTAGATTTGTACATTTTTCGTGAAACATGGTAGGTGTAGTGGGAAAGTGAAGAAAGAAATAATGTCCGTAATTTGGCTCATATCTAGTTATAAAGAGTGGCGACAGCATTTTGTACATTTGAATGAGAATGAGTGTTAAACAGGGCTGGAAATACTGGGTGCACGTGCACCTTAGTGCACTCAAAATTGGAGCTGTGCACCCAATTATTTTCTGTGGGTGCACTTGTGCACCTAAATACTTTGGTACTAGGTATTTTTGTACATATTAAATAATAGTATGCAGGATATACTTGGCATCTAAGCGTCAGAAAAATAGTCTTTGTTGTAGTTCTTGTGTAACATAACAGTTATTAAGGATTCAATTTTTGGAAATATGATATTTGACAACTTGTTCTGGCAGGCTTCTGCTCCAGACGACGTTCATGAGCAGGTGTACCAGACCCTGGTGCGGTGGAGAGAGAAGGAAGATGAGGAGGCCACACTTCCCGCCCTGCAGCAGCACCTGAGAGAACTGGACTTTCACCATCTGGCAGAGCAGCTTGTACCAACACCCAGGGTGGGTTTGTGTTTATATGATTGATTTTTTTCCCAGCCAAAGGCTGTGTATAGAGACCAGTTACAAAACATGAAAACACAACTTGGCACGTTGGTTGGAATGGTAGGCATTATGCCATTTGGTACATTGATTCAGAACCAATTCAGAAACCATTCATACGTCATGTGATCACGGTGATGCAATTCCAGGCCATGCCATGCAATGCATGGACTGGCATGGCCAGGTCAGGCAAGAACAGGCTAGAAGCCAATGCCATCACATCAAAATTCTATATCAGCTCTTAACAAATGAAGGAAAAATATTGTTTTCCTGCATCTGCATAAATTATGTATACTGTATCAGCTAATTAACGCAAGGCCCAGTACTGTTTACAGTCAGTAAGAGACACGCCCACACTTCGAGGTGTACCATGAAAAAAAATTCTGTTGAATAGTACTCCCCATTGATGCTTTTACCCCTACGTAGATATTCAATCATTACTCCCTTACTGTCCCAGAAAACAGATGAAACTCGCTAAAACTTCTTGGGGGGCCGGGAAACTTCCTTCATCCATTGTTTGCTCTGCTGTTTTGATTCAGGGTGAAAGTGGTGAACCCAGCTCATCTTGGGTGACAAATGTTTTGAGGTAATTGCAAGGATTGGACTGAATTCGTTCCTTGAAATGTCCAGCCTGTTTAACTTCTGGTGTTCAGAAAACATTCTATACACCCACTTTGCAGACAGTTTGCTCATCCCCAGGATGTCCTACAAAACATGTTGGACAGTCTCACATCTGTCATTCACTACCATGTGATGAATGACCTCAACTGGATTGTCCGTGGTGCTGATTTTAGTGCTTATACTGACCTGTGTCCATCTTCCGTGCTCTCCTTGCCACGCTTGTAGCTAGTAACCCACTTCTTTATAGTTGAATAAGAAGGGGAGTCATTACCAAGTGTCTTCACCATGTCTTCATTGACCTCCTTAGGAGACATCCCTTTATCTCGATATACTTGATCAGAGCACACGCTTCTGTTGCAGCCATTTTGTGATTTTGCCCTCACCTGTCCCATTTTCACGGGGCGTCATGTGTTAATTAATGAAATTAAAGATTTTTGTGCTCAGTATGGTTAAGACCATTTCAAGACCCCCAGCGAAGTGGGCGTTGTCCCCCTTAGCAACACATGGATACAACCTTTGACCCTGAATTTTCCAGATGTTCCCTATTGTTTCATAATTGCCCCCTCTCCACCTAGTGTGAAAACTTTTCAGGAGGGGAGCCACAGGGCCAAGTGAGGTGCTACCTGGCACCCTGTGGACTATGAATGGTGTTCAGACATGGCTGTCTGGAACACAAATGCTGTATGTGTATTGCAGTGATTCTCCAAATCCCGTGTCAAGGAAATAATTTGTAACTTGATTTACAACCAAGGAATAACATAAAGTTTGGTAGATCCACTTTTTTCAATCACACGCCGGAAGGGTTGTGGAGATTTTTTTTAAATATTTAGACTTATAGGCTAACTCAAGGCCATTACTATCACAGAATAGTGTTGTTAAACTTCCACGAGATTACAAAAACTTACTTTCGCAAATCAGGCAGAAGTGTACTGGACGTAAATGTTATAACGCTTATAATAATAGCATCCAAATGTAACATTTTCCCTACCAAAGCCCTGTCAAGCTGGTATAAATGATTTTTCACAGAACGGCTTGAAAAGCCGTACTATTGTGTAAAAAAAAAACAGGCTAGGGAGACAATCTCAAATTGATACCCTTCCTGTTTTTGTTGTTCCAAGGTCCTTGGTTGTTCTTAAAATTAATGTACAGTGATAATCTGGATTATGAATCTTACTAAGGAGAAATATTGTGTAATGTATGTTCAGCCGGCCATTTGGAGCCTATATAGTGCTTTAAAAACATTCTAATGCCAATTCAAAAGGACATTTATTATTTGTAAACCCCAAGCCAAGCCGTCTGGCACACACCAGGTAGGCCAGGTAGAGGTGTGAACAAGCTGTGAACTGCCTATTGTTTCCTCTGGTAGTCTGCTCCCCTGCAATCAAGGTGCTATGAAAACAAGTTGATTAGCTGTATTGTTCACTTATCCCAACAAAGTGATCAGATTTCTTGTTTAGTGAAGGCAAAAGTTACATTTTTGGCATCTTATTTTGTCCTAAGTTGTGGGCCCTCATTTTGTGCTCTTTTGGGTCAATAAATACCTCTTTGGAAAGTATACAAAATTTACAGGAAGATAGCAGTGTGGCCTTTGTGATAAAGGTTTGCAGTATTAAGCTATGTGTTCATGAATATCCAGACCCTGTCATTTTTGTCAAAATTTTGAAGATATTAATAAAAATCTTTGTTGCTACAATAGTTGTACCAGAGGCCACACTGCAGTGTTGTAGAGTTATCACTGCTGAATATATAGATACCAAATTTGTATCCAAAAAGTGTACTTTAAAGGCCCACAGGGCGTCTAAAGGTGACAAAATTTAGAAGTGCTTATTACATTAATATTTTAATATCTGTACGCTTTGTGCGAAACCCGTATGGGTTGGACATATCTACTTGATGTGGAGCTTCACATTTTGTTAAAATTTTTGGGAAATAACCACCCAGAAATCTTGTATAAGAGATGAAAGTCAGTGGATCAGTTAATTAGGCAAAAAGGCTGAAAACGGTCTTAACCATACTGAGTGTGCAGTGATATAATACGTCATAGTATACAGTTATACCAAAGAATAGGAGTTTGACCTTTATTTTCCAGGTGAGGCCAAGAACGTTTTGAACACCCCTCATATTATATATATATATATATAGATATGAGGGTATAGGAGGCCAAAATGTACATTTTTTTGTTTGAAAATAGCAAAAAAAGGTCCCATTTTACACAATTTTAGGTGGTGTTTGCCAAAGATGTCCAAGGCTCCCCCATACCAAATTTCCAGTCAATAATATCATGGCACAGGAGCCAAAAATGTATGTTTTTTGTCCGAAAATAGCAAAGCGTATACTTTATACATGTACTTAATGATGTTCTGTGGACAGATGTTCTGTGTACTTAATGATGTTCTGTTTCCATGTGATTCCATCTAGAAAAAAATGTGCCATTGGAAACCATCTCATGCTCATTGTTTCACTACACAGAATGAAGACCCCAGCATGGCGACAGGTCTAAAGCTCCAGCCTCAACAGAACGCACACGGTCGCCTCACACTTGACCTGAGTAACCGGGGTCTGACGTCCATCCCGGAGGAGGTGTTTGACATCACTGACCTGGAGATTCTAGACGTGTCCAACAACAAACTCACCAGCATCCCGGAAGCGATCGACCGTCTGCAGAAACTTTACCATTTGGACGCTTACGGCAACAAGTTGACAAGTTTGCCACAGAGGATAGGGTCTTTGCAGAGATTGACACACCTGTACATTTATGATAATCAGCTGACAGAGGTTCCACCAGAGGTTTGTTCTCTGTCCAACCTTGAGGTGTTGAGTATCAAAAGCAACAAGCTTTCCACCTTACCTCCTGGTGTGGAAAAGCTGCAGAAATTGAGAGAACTGTTCATTCAAGATAATCAGCTGACAGAGGTTTCAGCAGGGGTTTGTTCTCTGTCCAACCTTGAGGTGTTGAATGCCAAAAACAACAATCTTTCCACCTTACCTCCGGGTGTGGAAAAGCTGCAGAATTTGAGAGAACTGTACCTTCTAGGTAATAAGCTGACAGAGGTTCCAGCAGGAGTTTGTTCTCTGTCCAACCTTGAGGTGTTAAGTGTCGGTCAGAACAATATCCAACATCTCCCTGATGACGTCAGACGACTCACCAGGCTGAAGACTCTCGGAGTCACAAACTGTAAGTTTAAAGAGTTCCCCAGTCAAGTGCTGCAGCTGAAGACACTGGAGAAACTGTATGCTGATGACTGCAAGTTCAACACTGTCCCAGATGAATGGGGAGAATTACAAAACCTGTGGCTCTTGTCATTGGAACATAACCTCCTCGGAACCCTGCCGAGCACCATGAGTCAACTGCACAAGCTACGGGAGGTCTACCTAAGGAACAACAAGTACGACACATTCCCAGAAGTCCTGTGTGAACTACCTGCCATGGAGAAACTGGACATAAGGAACAACAACATCACCAGGCTCCCAACCGCCCTTCACCGAGCAGACAAGCTGCGTCCGGAGGGCTTGGGTGTTTCTGACAACCCCCTGACATACCCTCCAAGGGATGTATGTGAAAAAGGGACCGTTGACATCATGGACTTCCTGAAACTGGAAGTTGAGAAAAAAGGTGAGTCGTGTTCGCCTTTGTCAGAAGGCTAAGAGATTGTTACCTTTGCCAAGAAGGTGTTTTTGGCAGCGTGTTTGTGTGTGTATGTTTGACTGTAAGTCGAGAAGGCTTAGAATTTAAGTTAGACTAGAAAGGCAGACATTTGCTTGGGAGCAAATACAGCATATTTCAGTCCATAATAGGATGGTCGGCATATTCCATCGTCATGATTGTAGATGACGTAATGATCTTAGGCACATAAAATTGAATGAGTGGGTCATTTCGCACGACTTACGTGCAACGTGACCCCAGGTAACCTGCAATGTGTTCGATGGCCAACGGCAGATGGAACTGGCCATTCTATAGATAGAACGTGGAATGGGTATAGCACTTTTGACCCTTTTTTGGCTGAAAAGAGCCATTAAAGTCCCCTAAATGAGTCATTTGGAAGTGGTGTATGCCAAATATGTGACTGCTATTCTGTAGACACACGTTCAAAGTACCCTTATACCGAATTTCAGATCATTTGGTTGTAATACCAGGGCTCAGGATCCAAAAATCCATTTTTTTGTCGAAAAATGATCCAAAAAACCGTCATAAATATTTTTCAAAGGCATATATAAAAAAAATGAAAAAAAAAAACGACCTGGGGGTATTTGCCCACTCTACCTCCATGCCAAATTTCAGGTCATTTGGCTGAATGATGGCGGAGTTGAATCCCTCTGACCGATTGGCAGGAGGAGGAGAAACATGAGAGAACACAATATATTTCATCCATACCATATGGTATGGACTGAAATATAATGAATAGTCTTCAACTGTAACAGTTGATATTTGGTATGTTGGTACTGGTCTTCATACACAACACCCTCACAGTGATACAGGAAGATGGTTCACTACAGATAAGGATCTGCCAGTACAGTAGCCGACAGACATACCCTGATCAGTACTTGAACTTTGATGTTAACCATCCACTCAACTACAAACAAGGTGTGATTAGAATTTTTTACACAGAGCCAACACCATTATTACGATCATACAGGACATAGAGACGGAGAAAGGGGACCTGACCCAAGCACTTACAATAAACTACATGTACTAATAATATATGCCTCAGTGGACTATCAACAAATGCCACACTTCCCAAAACACCTAACACCAATCCTTCAACAGGATGGACCTACAAGGGGTTGATTGACCTCCAATACTCTACGTCAAGAATCATTTCATGTCAAGTTTTTTTTATACAGCTCGGATCCTCTCGTACGCGTCTTTCAAGCATCTGTCCCAGAAGTTTAAGCAACCCCAGTGGAGACCGTTTGCCAGCAGGCTAGGGCTGAGCACCTCAGAGATAAATGAAATCAGGGTGAGACCATGGGTCCTCTCTCTAATCAATATTTGACTGTACATACTGGTATACTGGTTAAGTTTTGTATTTTACATTCAGCTTTATTTATCTCTATTAAAAGACTTGGTAAAATATACAATTATAAATGAATTATGATAATTATGAGTCATTATCAATACTAACTAGTATATTATAATTATTAATTATGTTATACTACACCTTCTTGTTGTCAATGATAGAGAGAGACACTGGTATCGCAGGGACTGCATTAGTGTCTGCCATGAGGGACAGGACATACTGGTCCAGGAGTAACTTTATCATTAGTGTACAATACCTCACTGGATTAGATAATCCGGAGGCATGATGATGATGATGATTATTCTTATTTCTTCAACAAAGGCACTTTAAGTTAATGAAAACTGTTTCTTTCCCTTGTCACCTTCACCTTTCCCTTGTAAAAGAGACAAATATCTGATGAAGCCAAAATGTAAATGATTATAAAGACAAATTCAATGTACATGTAGTTACTACAGTATCATATACCTACATGATGTTCTGACCATTTGGTAATTAGAAGCCCCCATTTCATGTATGTATATATATACATAATGAACGGGATAGATTTGACCTGCCAAGATTGCAATGTTATGTATTGATAATTTCAGTTGAAATGTTGGTAACAAAATTAATATGTAATCCTCTTTGTACTAAAACTAAATTTTCAAAATTTAATGTTTCTCAAAAAGTGGGCAAAATATGTTGAGTATACATGATTGTATCATTTACCAATGAAAGGATCTATTCATCATACAGGAATTTTGTATCATTTTCCAACATGCCTTGTTTTACCAGACTTCCGCCCCAGACGACGTTCCTGACCAGGTGTACCAGACCCTGGTGCATTGGAAACTGAAGGCAGGTGAGGCGGCCACACTTTCCGCCTTGGAGCAGCACCTGATAGAACTGGGCTTTGACCAGCTGGCAGAGCTGCTGGAACAGACACCCAGGGTGGGTACTTAAAAATTAATTATTCGATATTTATTTGTCTGCTTTATACTTTTTTGATCTATACTTTATGATTTGAATTCCATGAATTTGGCTTTTTAGTTAAAATACTCAGTCTGGTACTTTCACAGTGTAAAAATACTAGTAGTGTTGCCATTTGTTTTTACAATCTTTAGTAAGTACAACAGGACACTAAAAGTAGTGTTAAGACTTGTAGTATGTATAAAAAAACGTATTATTGTAGTTTATTTTTAACAATTTATTTGAAAATACAACACAACGAAAAGGATATAAATAAAATTTAAACAGAAAATTGCCACCTCTACTAAAACTGGTATTGCTCCAATGTCACGTGGTCACCACTATTTTTTCTGTCAATAATTACGCTGTCTTGTTTCACATAACATAGAATGCAATAGTTTTTTCGGCGACGGACAGCGAAGTACCTCAGGTCCACTTACATGTAGAAGAGATATCGCAGGCAGATCTGGAGACGTTTCAGTTGGATAGGCTATATGATAATAACGTTAATGCCCCACCTTATCCTTGGTGTATATGGTGAAATAATCCCTGTTCAGGTGCAATAAACACCTCATAAACCATGTCATTCGCTACGCTCACTTGGTGGTTTATTCGATAGTTATTGCACCTGATGACCATGCAGGGATTATCTCACCAAATATACACCTCAGGGCGGGGCATTAACCCTTTAATAAAATAATACAAAAAAGATTTAATGCGCATGATTAAGGAGGAACTTCAGAATTTTAGTTCCAGTTTTTAACAAACTACAATCATGTATGTTTTACTTCATCCCAAACAACTGCCCCTACTCTAACCCTAACTCTAAATCATACAAACCCTAATTCTAAATCTAACCCTCTAATGTCTGCTAACACAATCAGCGATTTTATTGGGAGAATTACCGATCAGAGTTTGCTAATTTTTCTACACATGTGGATATTCGCTTAAAAGACAGAACTTCCATTAATGTCACTTACAGGTATGATCCATAATTTTGATTGATAGACTTAAAGTTTATAAATGGGAGACGGGTAACACATTTCTCTCATCCCGTATGTGTGTGTGTGTGTGAGTGTACAATCATGAAATTTTCGCCAAGTCTTCCCTAAATTTTCCCTCATCGAATCTTTTGAAGATTCTTGTAGATATGTATTTCGGCGGTGGTCTTGGCGCCTTAAGTCCATGATAAGTGAACACAAGGTGATGGTCGCTTAGTGAACCCTTGTAGACACCACTGTTAGAATGTTTGCCTGGGTTTGACGTTAGAATGACGTCAATAAGGGTAGAAGATCCTTCCGTCACTCTAGTTGGTTCAGTGATGACGTTACTGAGGTCATAAGCGTCACACAGGAACTTGAGATCCTCCGTCGGCCCCTTGTCTTTCAGAAGGTCGCAGTTTAGGTCACCCATGATTGTCATTTCCATATTCGTATCAGATGCCTTATCAAGTGACTCTCTGAATCGATCAAAGAAAATTTCATCTTTAGGTGGTCTGTACGCACAGCAGATGAGTTTGTGTTTGGACTTTGGTGGGGTTAACTCAACCCATAAGGCTTCCAGGCCATCAACAGAAAGATCATTTTCTTTCCTTGAAAGATATAGAGTCCTTTATGCATGTACAAAGCTACCCCGCCCCCATGTCCTTCCTGAGAAGAACATAACCCGATAGCTGAATGGTATCGTTTGGGAAATCGTCGTTCAGGTGAGTTTCAGTTAAGCCAACAATGTCCATTCTACTTTTGGCAGCAAGGATTTCAAGATTAGCATGTGCATTTGTATGTATGTGTGTTTGCATGTGTGTGTGTGTTTGCATGTGTGAGTGTGTTTGCATGTGTGAGTGTATGTATGTGTGTGTGTCATGTATGTGTGCGCGTGTGCATGTGTGTGTACATGTGTGTATGTGTGTGACTTGTGTGTATGTGTAATAATATGTACATATATGTATGAGTGCATACATAACTGGTGCAATAGCTCAATTGGTCGCTTTGTAACCAGGAGGTTGTGAGTTCAAACCCCGGCTGGGTCATACCAAAGACTTTAAAAATTACTTCTCAGAAATCTTTCTCTGTTTATCACTTTTTTCTCTGCTTAGCACTCAGCACATATGAGAAAGAGTGTGGGAAGGTCAAACACAGCACTAACAGTGGACTAGCCCCCTGCTGTAGTGCCTTGCACAACTGTGTGTTGCCCAAGGGCTACGGAAATGGATATGGGCACCACCCTACGCTCTGCATAAGATCTTTCTTCCTTTTTTGCATCGGCGCCAAAGCGCTGATGCATTGTGCCGACTTGGATGGACCAAGGTTGGAGGTTCGAGGTTCGTGGTTCGATGTTGACAAACACGCTTGCATTGACCATGCTTGCATTGTTCAAGCTTACAGTGTGGTTTTGACCTTCCACATCATAATCACGTTATTCTTATAACAGAAATCTGTCAAAAAGAAAAACTGATTTCTGTTTAAAAAATTTTTTTATTTTGTTGTATGTCCGAAATACTGTAGCAAAATATATCTATATTTCCAGTAATTGAATTTTTAAATCGGTTGCATAAATTATGTTGACGATGGACCAGTAGGACGTTGACTCCATGTGAGACGCAGATACTCTGGGAACGAGAATATTTTAGACATGCGTACTGGGAGTTCTCTCGCTGTCTGAATATATATTCGAGAACGGAGCTTCCAGCGCAAATTTGGGGTGAGTTATGAATTTTTGACAATTAAACCAGGTCATTAAGTGATTTTGAGGACCTTGAGGAGGTCATGGTGTATGTACTCCTTTATTTACTGCAGAATTTTTCCTGGAAATAGCTGACTTATTTTCGCCGTAGTTATCCGTATCGCCCCCCTCCCCTCCGTCACAGAAACTCCATATTTTATTTCAGACCTGGGCCGTGATATTGATTGATTGTACGGCCTGGGGTTTTATTTCGCTCTGAGTTGCATATGCACTTTAAACACACAATTTTCCCGCCAATATGGCAACAATGACACTCTGAATGTATGAAATTTTGAAGATTTGCCATGTGCTTTTACCAAAGAGTGTTGGGTATGCCTAAATACCACCGTTACCACAACCGACCACAACCAACCACTACGGACCACAACCGAGTCTAATATGGGCAGAAACCTTGTGTCAGTACTCACGCTCCGGATACATTAACTATGCATTTATGAACACAACACAAGCCAGTTTTTAAGAGTTTTTTCCGCTCGTTCGAAAGATTGCGGGGACTTCTGGCCGCCCTACTGTAACGTCACTGTTAGGGTCCGCATGGGGGATTTCTTCATCCCTGTTTTTTATTTAACTTTAATGCTTGTATTTGGGGCTGAAAAACACTTTTTGCACTATCATTATGAGTAGATTACGATAGAAATGTCCTACACTATAACTAACAGCCTTATCGTGATGTCGTCAAAAGTTAGATAAAAAAACAGGAATGAAGAAATCCCCAATGCAGGCCCTAACAATGACGTTTAAATATGGCGGCCAGAAATCCCTACGACCTTTCGAACGAGCGGAAAAACTCTTAAAAACTGGTAAATACTTAAGACTTGCGGCGGCTCGTTTGTGTTCATAAATGCATAGTTAATGTATCCGGAGCGTGAGTACTGACACAAGGTCTCTGCCCATGTACACTGCATATTAGACTCGGTTGTGGTCAGTTGTGGTTGGTTGTAGTCAGTTGTGTGGTATTTAGGCATACCGAGAGTGTTCGATATGTACTAGTATATACCAACCTACTTACAAGAAATTATTTTTGTGTTCTCTTTCAGATATACAACTCAAGACTCAAGACAAGACACACAAGACACCACACTTGAAGTCAAGCTATCATATATTCAATAAAGTCTGGTTTTGCACACCACCAAGAAATTTGCACTCAATATCAATTAAACCACTGCCACTGTGCACTGTGCTCTTGCACTCAATATCAATCTAACCACTGTACTTCATTAAACACTCATTGTATGTTACATTTCTCAATACTATTGTTTTTTTTGAGTACCTTGGTTTCCCTCCTGCAAAAATTATGTCCACACACAGTTCCATTTCACCTCTCCTTCTAGAAGCCAAGGCCATATTTCAAAGCACTTCTTTGTTCTCTTTCAGATATACAACTCAAGACTTACATAATTCACTTAAGGCTACTCATAGTAACTAACTAGCACTTTTCTGTATATGCTCCTTGCATATGTAACATTTTTGAATAGTTTCGTCTTTCTTTATTGTACCATGATTTGTCTCCTGAGAAAAATTATGTCCAAACAGTTATATTTCACTTATCATCACAGAAGCCGATGCCAGCTTTTTCATTTATTAAGCACTTGTATTCTATGATTGCACTATGTATGTGTGTGTGTGTACATCTGTGTATGTGTGTGTGTGTGTGCATCTGTGTGTGTATGTGTGTTTGCATGTGTGTGTGTGTGTGTGTTTGTGTGCGTGTGTGCATTTGTGTGTGTACATTTGTGTGTATGTGTGTGTGTGTTTGCATTTGTGTCTGCATGTGTGTGTGTATGTGTGCGTGTGTGCAGTTGTGTGTATGTGTGTGTGTGTTGTTCTTTTCTGGGCTTGTGAATGTTTCCATGTGCTTCTGTCTAGAAAAAAATGTGACTGTGCCATTGGAAACCATCTCATGCTTATTGTTTCACTACACAGAATGAAGACCCCAGCATGGCGGCAGGTCAAAACCTCCAGGTTAAGCGGACCGATGACAGTCACCTTGTACTTGACCTGAGTAACCGGGGTCTGACGTCCATCCCGGAGGAGGTGTTTAATATGCCTTACCTTGAGGTTCTAGACGTGTCCAACAACGAACTCACCAGCATCCCGGAAGCGATCGGCCGTCTGCAGAAACTTTACCGTTTGGATGCTCACGGCAACAAGCTGACAAGTTTGCCACAGACGATCGGGTCCTTGCAGAAATTGACACACCTGTACATTTATGATAATCAGCTGACAGAGGTTCCAGCAGAGGTTTGTTCTCTGTCCAACCTTGAGGTGTTGAGTATCAAAAGCAACAAGCTTTCCACCTTACCTCCTGGTGTGGAAAAGCTGCAGAAATTGAGAGAACTGTTCATTCAAGGTAATCAGCTGACAAAGGTTCCACCGGGGGTTTGTTCTCTGTCCCACCTTAACATATTAAATGCCAGAAACAACAATCTTTCCACCTTACCTTCGGGTGTGGAAAAGCTGCAGAATTTGAGAGAACTGTACCTTCTAGGTAATAAGCTGACAGAGGTTCCAGCAGGAGTTTGTTCTCTGTCCAACCTTGAGGTGTTAAGTGTCGGTCAGAACAATATCCAACATCTCCCTGATGACGTCAGACGACTCACCAGGCTGAAGACTCTCGGAGTCACAAACTGTAAGTTTAAAGAGTTCCCCAGTCAAGTGCTGCAGCTGAAGACACTGGAGAAACTGTATGCTGATGACTGCAAGTTCAACACTGTCCCAGATGAATGGGGAGAATTACAAAACCTGTGGCTCTTGTCATTGGAAGATAACCTCCTGAGAACCCTGCCGAGCACCATGAGTCGCCTGCACAACCTACGGGAGGTCTACCTAAGGAACAACAGGTTCAACACATTCCCAGACGTTCTGTGTGAACTGCCTGCCATGGAGAAACTGGACATGAGGAGAAACAGAATCACCAGGCTCCCAACCGCCCTTCACCGAGCAGACAAGCTGCGTCCGGGGGGCTTGGGTGTTTCTGAAAACCCCCTGAAATACCCTCCACAGGATGTGTGTGAACAAGGGACTGGTGCCATCATGGACTTCTTGAAAGTTGAGGCTGAGAAAGGTTAGATTTGTTCATAAACTTGGTGAATAATGTTACTTTTTTTGCAGATATCCATATTACCTGTTTAAAAAGTACAAAGAAAATAATCAACTTAATAAAGATGTGGCAATTCTGTCAATTTGGATTTTTTTTGTATGACATAAACTGATATGTTTGTTATGCAGCAAGTTTAAACTGTAATTTCCAACAAGGAATTATTGGACTCACCCAAATTTTCGACTGTACAACTCCAGTCTTTGTCAAGGAATGAGCAATCCACCGCTTCCGTGACGTCCAAGGGCTCATGTAAGGAAACATATATAATTATTGGAGAGACTGAAAAGACTGAAAGATCCCGCAAGGCTAGGTTCACACACGACCTAGCTCGACTACTTCGGAGGTCTCATAGAATCGCCTGGTCATTCAGTCTCACTGGACAAAGTAAGAATCCTGGACTTCTCTGCACGAGGGATTATAGAGGCCATCTACATCAGGGCATTACAACCATCCCTCAACAGAGACGGGGGGGCGCCACAGAGTTTCTGCTCACGGAGTCACGTGTGTTATCTGTGTGACGTCACGAAAGCGGTGGATTGCTCATTCCTTGACAAATTAAAGACTGGAGTTGTACATTCGAAAATTTGGGTCCAATTTGTTGTGTTGGAAATTACAGTTTAAACTTGCTGCATAATGACTTCTACCAACACAAATGAACTTTCAAGATATGATATATCTGTGTTCCCTTGAACTATTATACAGTTGTCTTTTGACTTTTAATGAATTTTTTGCATTGTGAAATGTACTACTTTCAAATCATGCTTGTCGCTGTATGCATACGTACCAGGACAAATATAGAATACTACACGGTGTATTCCGTATTGCCCAAGGTACCAGCCCGACCGCGCGTCCGATCGCCCGAAGGTCGGAGGGTGATTCGACTTGCGGGAGGGCTGGGACCAAGGGTGATGCAAAATACACCGTGTTGTATTTTATTTATGTCATACCAACCCAAGAAAACAGACATTTCAATGCGAAATTTGCCAAAATTTGGTGTATTTAAACAAAAAGTGTAACAGTGTCAATTCCAGCATCCAAATTTGGTGTTCAAAGTTTTGAATTTATTCAAAATTATTTTAGTAGTACAACCAATTCTTTCAATCTCAAATTGAATAATGTCATGTAGTTCCACAGACATCCTAGACTGCAAAACCCATTGATTTGAAGGAGGTTATTGGTTACATAGAGAGGCATTAGAGAATGTACAATTCCACCCTAAACAGGAAAGAAGGTCTATTCGTAGAGCTCTCTGGCACCTGACCCAGCCCTGCAAGACAACATTAAAACATATCCAACTCGAGGAATGTGCCTTCAAAAAGATCCATTTTACATTGCAGTAACATTGCAGGCCTAGCAATAAAGGGTACCTGACATTTTCCATCACCTACAGCTAGCACATTGTTACCAGGGGCACTCTTTCAATCCCAAATCCACAGACATCCAGACCTAGACCGAGAAACCTGCTGTTTTGAACAAGGAGTTAGAGAAAATGTACAGTCCCACCCTATAAACAGGAAAGGAAGCCTACATGTCAAAGCTTAGGTGTCGAACTTTCCGGCACTTGCCTCAGAAGTGGATAGCCAAGTTTATAGTTTGTTGCTATTCAAGCAATGTCTCTAACTTACATGACCATTGGTTTTCTTAAATACCGTCTTTACTTTTGTTTTCCTAAAGGTGCCCGTAAGAGACCAGTAATCTTGTTGATCAACGACGAGTATGGGACTTCCAAGGGGGGAGTTTCTACCATCAACTACCATGCGAGCCAAACCGTAGGCCTGACGGGCAAGGCAGACGTGTACTGCACAGTCCTACAGCTGAATGTGCCTGAAGAAGACCAGAAGGCAGCGGACAGAGACGGTGTCACGCTGATAAAGCCAGATCCACGAGGTAAGAAAACAAAGCCATCACTAGACTGGCTGACCGACTACCACAGCGTACACTTCCCAAACCTCCCCAAGGATGTCACCTGTATCATCGGCCATGCTGACATCACAGATACGGCGGCACGAAACATCAAGGATCAACGGTATCCACAAGCAGACCTCATGATGTTTACCCACGTCATACGCGAGGATACAGAGTTGTACAAGGGAGGTGAGAGCGCCATGGAAGCACGGAAGAAAGAGAATGATATGCTTGATAAAGTTGACAACGCAAAGGCAGCTTTCTCGGTGGGCAAGCGGATCTTTGACCACTTTGAAAACAAGTACAGAGGGGAGAAGAGACCAAAGAAGCACTTCATCTTTCTCCCGAAGCCATCTCAGATGTTTCTGGCCACCACAGTGAGACCTGGGGGAGGGCAGAAGGTTGTCCTGTCCGTCGGCAGGGTGAGGAAGGTGGAGAAGCTGAAAGGTCATGACCTGACTGGACAGTCCATGAGGGAGGTGGTGAAGGTGATCAGGAATGCCCGGTGGTGTGTCCGCGGCATCAGCGAGGATGATTGGCAGAACAGCCTGAAGATCCTGGAAGACGCCCTGAACAGTCCCGACCTGAACCCCACCCTGCTGCCGTACGGGACCCAGGAGGAAATCAGGCACGACATGATGGAGGCTCACCTGGTCCTGATGCCGTCCCGCTCCGAGCCGTTCGGGCTGGTCGGCCTGGAGGCCATCGCCGCTGGCATCCCCGTCCTCATCTCCGACAAGACCGGCCTGGCAATGATGATCACCGACCTGATTGCTGAGGGGAAACTCAGCGCAGAGTACAGAAACGTCATCGTGGAGACCAGCGTGAACGACCGGGATCGTGCCAGCAATGTAAAGAGGTGGGCAGCCAAAATCGTGGACGTCCTCAAGCACAGCGACTACGAGTTCGAGAAAGCCGCCAGGTTCAAGCAGGAGCTCGTGGAGTCCAAGTACTGGGAGAAATCCCACAATGACTTCCTGCAGGCCTGCGGCATCCCAGCTGCAGCAGCAGATCAGTAGCGGTCAAGGGGCAACAGTGGGCACCACCAATGGAGACAGAACGAACAATCTTGATTAATTTTTGATATTTGTGAATGATGAGTGATGAATGAGGTTTGTCAGGACCAGCTTGAGTCAGCTGTTGGCATCCCATTCACAATTTGAAATGGCAAATGTCCAGACAAGATTGTTTGCAAATTGCTTTTTTACTAGTCACACTAGTGGTGGTCAATTTGATAATTCTCAATTTCTTGGCTGGGTTAGGAAGGAAGAGGTGGCAAGTCAGTCTTGTAGTTAGGGTGGTTTACTTAGAATCTGGAGATTCTGAGTTCTGAATCCCAGCCACTGTAACAGTTGTGTCTTTGGGAAATGCTCTTCCCACTAGACTTGGGTGAAAATAAGTACCTTGCTTATGTTTGGGACGTCCTCTCAGATAGGAATTAAGTTGGAGGTCCCATGTTTGACAAAAGCAATAACCTAAAGCATGTTAAAGATTCCAATACGCATTATTGAAATGTATACGTAGGGGTCCTTTCCTGTGTAATTCAAACTCACACATGACTGTGCAGTCTGGTTGCTAGGTTGACATCCTGAAAACAGTGATAGTCAACTGTCATGTCTGCCCTGATGGCTTGAAGATAAAATAGTAAAAGTCATGGTCTTCCAGAACATGGGAGAAGTAGTGAGGAAAATTAGTAACGGTGGTGAACCACGATATCTGTAATGACAAATTTCCTCTTTAATTTCTGAGACTAGGACCAAAACTTTCACTATCAGAGAAGTTTGGTTGTGTGGCATAACAAGTGTTTGGCTCAGACCAAAAGGTCCCGGTTTTGAATCCTGCCCGATCTTGTGCCCTTGGGAAAGGCACTTTGCACGACTTTCCTCACTTTATGAGTTCATAGCTTCAGTTAGGGACGTCCAGATAGGAGGCCCCACGTTTTGGGAAAGCCACACCCCACGCACGTTAAAGAACCCACCACACTTATCAAAAAGAGTAGGGGACCTTACTGGTGTGAGTGGTTCAAAGCTTACAGTTGGGACTTATGCAACTTGTACTTACATGTGCATGTACAATAAAACTGGTGTGTTACGCGGTATACCTATAAAGGCGGTTTACAGGTTATGCGAAACAAACAATCAAGAGTTGGGGAATTTGATTTGAACTTTAATTATTCTTTTGATTAATCCATAATTGATCATTATGTTCCCTGAACCCACTTTCTATATAACCATGATAATATTACAACAATGTAGATAATCAATATCTAGCATAATAGACAAGGATACTTTGATATTCAGTTAACCTGTGAAAGTTGCCCAATATTTGGTATCATCATGATAACAGAGTTTTGGGGCATCAGAGCCACCTGGAGGAAGGACTGCTTACTTTCTGTTGAGCTTAACCATATAATAATCTCTAGAATTGGCTTTAAGGTAATTCATTCGGAAAACAAAGTATAAAGGATTGAGCTACTTGTATATCATACGTGTATAAGGCCACACCAATCTAATTTTTTGGTTCTTGGATTATTTCAGGAAAAATATGAAGTGACGGCAAAAAATCATCATCATCATCGGTCGACTGCAGCGAAAAAAAAAGAAAAGAAATAAAAGCAGGTCTGGGCATCCTATTGTAGCCTCAAATGCTATGATAGGAGCCATGATGTCAACACAAAAGGCCATGTCAATGTTTTAACAATGAATTTTGAACTTAAATCAAACCACTGAATTGATAGAACTTAAAACTGTAACAACTAGGAAGAAAAGGACTTTCCTCAAATGTTGAGGGCAAAATCTCAGCATTTTTTAGTTGATTCAGAACCAGAATCTTTTTTGGGGGGGATGGGGGCAAGATCAGAAAAAAAAATGACAGCACAAGTAATAGGTGGCAAATCCAGTACAGAAGAGAGAGCCTGGTTGTCTTTCAGCATTCCAGTTAACATCATCTCCTCCAAAAATTGTATTGGTGTTGTGGTGTTGGTCACGGCTGAATAAAAGTTCTAAACGGGAACTATGCGGCTCCAGGTGTCTTACTGAGGGACGACTGTGTGTGCGAGATGTCGGCTAGCTTGAGGAATGAATCCCTTCTATATTCCTTATTCTCTATTGTATTGGTTACTTCATTAGACTTGGACAGGTTTTAACTTTAAAACATCTCATCAATTAAAGGTGCATCATGTAACATCAGTACAAAATGGAACTTTTCTGGTCATTACTTTACAAGGCAAGTTTAATCAACCCTATTCCATTGCAAAAAAGTGGAAGTGGAGGTGATGCCTTAATATGATGCACTATGAATGTGTTTAAAACTTGGAAACACAGCAGTTAGCCAGGTTTGTTTACATTCTGGTAGTTTGTGGTGGCACCACAAACTGAGTGTACCTTGTTTGGGCTGTTTTAACACCAACTATGAATATCAGAAGTGATATAATTGCACAAATATGTTGAAAAGTGGAATTAAGTTGCAATCACACAATTTTTTCAATAAAAATATTTTAATTTTTGATGCAAAATGTAACATAATGCCCCTTTAAGGTAGTTTACAACATGAAACAGTAACACAAAAAGGTGCGCATTTACTTAAATCAGTAGATTAAGTCTCATTCTTAATGAGCAGTTTTCTGTCACTAATCAGTTGCAGACAATTGATCATAATCTCATATATTCTTTCTTCGTCCACGTAATTATGGAATTTTGGAACTCTAGTTATAGATTAGCTAATTTCGACACACAAGCGCACCCAGCTCTAGTAGGTAAAACTTACACAGGCTTCACTAGCCTGGTATCCAAACCTATCAATGATATGTGCTAGGTTTTGCCAGTGTGCCAAGAAATGAACATTTGCCACTATAAAATACCATAGAGCCAGATACCTTTGACCACATTTAAATGTGATATGGACAACATAGCAGCTTTTTTGAGGGGGGGACTAGAGGATCCAATTTCATTTCAGAATTTGAAAGGTTATAGCTCCAGAAGTGGTTTACAGATTGTCCTGATTTTTGGACCTTATTTCAATTATCAATGAGAAGTTACCTCTGTTAACACGTTTGAATGAGCATTGTAACTGCTCCTATTGTATCCAGTTACCAGGGCTAGCCCTTAATAATAGCCTCCGGCTAGTTGGGCAGTCCCGGCTGTAAGTCAATTTATACAGCCTGAAAAATCAAATCAAAAACCTTTATAGAAGGTTTATTGCAAATACTTGCCCGAGGGCTAATTGCAGTTACAAACAACATAGAAAGAAAATACAGTGGTATGTGAGACTATATCTACTTCTAACATTATACTATATTCTACAACATGACATGACACTAGTTTTACTGGGTTTGACTTCTTCTTTTTAGGCAATGGAAATTTCTTTTTATAAATGTTCAGATCATCTGGTATGAAGTTGTCAAACTCTCAAACTTATAATTACAACTTCTCAATCAAAAGAAGTTTGTTTGTAAAGCTAACTTACGATAGGAAAGGTCCGAAAACACCTGTTGGAAGCACTTCCGGGTCTGACACCTGTTGGATTCCCCTGCAAGGTTTAACAACCTCGATAGGTGTCGCCTCTGCGAGGTGTGTCTGACTGTCAGTCACCGCCGCGGCTTCCTCTGAAGTCGCCAAAGTGGGCGTGGCCACGTGACCAGGGTAAACAATCCCCGGGGTAACCCGAGCGTCCCCGTCGTCATGACGACCAAACAACAGGGCCCGCATCCGCCCGAGTCGAGTTTCGCGCGAGTCTATCGCTACACACACCCGGCGGGAATGTTTTGATGGCAACTTTTCGCCAGATTGCCACTTTTCACTAACTTCGGGAGGCATTCCGTGGCGAGAACTCGCCACAACAGGACCCGGTTTGGCCACTTCTGTAGCAAAGTTGTCGCAGGAAAGTTTCCGGAACTGATTTGGCGTCCGGCTTGAAGCCGTCAGCTGAAACACTAGCCCGAGGTGAGTTTGCTACTCTACTCGCCACTTGTTGCACACTTGTTGCACAGGGAATGGGGAAAGTTGCGACTTCATGGGACATTTGTAGCAATTTGTAGACAGAACTTTGCAACAGCCAGTCTGGGATTGTAGTGACAAAACACGGGATGTACGTGACCAGTTCAGATCTGTGTTTATTACAACAACATGGCAACAATGTGGGATTCCAAGACAACTCGGCCCCTGAGACAACTCGGCCCCTGGCCATTCAGGACAACTCGGCACCAACCCCAGGACAAGTCGGCCCCATAATTTCTCAGCAAATAATATGAATTTTGGGTCAAAAAATTGTAACTGTTATCGATCTAGAAGCCTCCTGACTCTGATTTTTACTTTTTTTCTGAGTCTTAGTGACATACAGTAGTATTTCTTATGGCGACAACGGACTTGGCCTGCGCCGCTAGCGTAACGCCCCTGGCGCTAGCGGCGCTATGTCGGCGCGGCCCGTCCGAGTAATCTAAAGCGTGCCGATCCAAGAAACGGCTAGACTTACAATTTATATTGATAAAGAGACTTCATGGAATCGTGAAACATGTAGTGGTAAATGTTCAACGTTCTTTTATAATTGTATCCTCGTATGTTTTCGGCGGGCGGGCATGAAAATACTTATACATAGTATGACCCCGTGAGTTTACTCGTAATTTAACTCTTTGAGTGGCGCGGTCAAGTCCGTCATCACATAAGGAATAACATGTCTCAGAAAAGAATGAAGTTAAGATTATTGTCAGGAGGCTACTAATTCTCGGAGCCCAAAATATTGATGATTTGTTGAGAAATAATTTATGGGGCCGACTTGTCCTGGGGTTGGTGCCGAGTTGTCTCAAATGGCCAGGGGCCGAGTTGTCCCAGGTGCCGAGTTGTCCTGACACCCAATGTGGCACTTCTGGTGGCCAACATTCAGCCACAGGATTCGCCACAGTTCTGTGTACTAGCCATTTAGTCAACCTCCAGCTCACAGACGGTAGTTCTGCAGTCATGTAGCGAACATGTAGCGACAGAAATGTGGCGGTTTGTCGGCGGTAAAGTCAGCCACATCGCCACAAGCCCAGTCACGGAAGTACGTCGCTAGGAGAACACTTCGGCATGTGGCCAAATTGTCGCCAAGCACTCTAAAATTGCCACAAGAGGACGGCTAGAAACGTTTCTGTAATAGTCTGTATTCATCTTGCCACAATTAAAATGTGTCAGACTTTAAAAAAACTGTACCATACGTAAAATACAGGAGTGGTAACCCCCAATGTATAGATAATAGAATATAAATAATGGTTAGTTATGTTTATGTTACAAACATTCTGTATACAGGTTGAAAGCAACGTTTATGTATACATGTATCTTGTTACATGTAGAGTCAGGGTGAATTTTACTTGACAATTTTTCAAACTTTTTAGTCACCCACTTAAAAACAGCTGGTAGCCAAGTTATCATAAAGTATTAGCCAATTTATAGTGTCATAATTCAGTCAGAAGAACACACTATAGCACAAAAATAAATAGCAATATATAAATGGTATTGGTCAGAATTTAAAGTTTTGTGAGAAAAGAAGTTATTCAACTTATTCTATGAGAACATCTACAGCACGCTACAAGTTTTTATTTTTGCAACATTGTAGCCATTCAGTATTGTAGTAGTCTCTACCAGACTAAATACGCTGGCTATACATGTATATAGGGGAATATTTGCCAGGGGAGTTTGGCCGCCTTGTAGGTTTGACTGGCCGCGCAGGGAGGGATCCCGGAAAGAAACTACCTCCCGGCGGCCGGACTCCCTTGGCCAATTTAGTCTCCTTTTTGCCGAATTCTACGATCCGTATTCCCGTAGAAAGGCCTGGTGGAGGCTAATAATGTGGCACCCCCAGACCCTATTGTCAGTTAAAGCTGGTGTGATAGTCGCCACTTCATACCTTAATCCTTAAACCTGCTTCTTAAGGGTCCTTAAGCTGCTGCGGTGAGACGACACAATTTAATGCTTGGTTTGAGACATCTTGTAGCGAAGCAGCTGTCGTTCGCCACAGTGTGACTAACGAGTTTTGTTGTGACTAAATGTAATTATCGTTAACGTTGCCATGTGGAACTAACGAAGCCTATTATCACGGGCGGGCATCACAAAGTTTGTTTCACGGATCACAGCATACAAGTTTCATCTCTACTAGCCTCTACCAGGCTTTGGGAGGCGGCTGGAAAGAGTAGAAATTGGTAGCCTTTACCAGGCTTTGGGAGGCAGCTGGAAAGAGTAGAAATTGGTAGCCTCTACCAGGCTTTGGGAGGCAGCTGGAAAGAGTAGAAATTGGTAGCCTCTACCAGGCTTTGGGAGGTGGCTGGAAAGAGTAGAAATTGGTAGCCTCTACCAGGCTTTGGGAGGCGGCTGGAAAGAGTAGAAATT
>NW_017802436.1:243343-246011 GCF_001625305.1 Branchiostoma belcheri | reverse complement strand
CTCTCTATTGGGCTGATTTCTACTCTTTCCAGCCGCCTCCCAAAGCCCTACCCTACTATAATAGGTGACAGCGAGTTCCACTCTGCGATAGTTCTAGGAAAGAACGAATTCTTGAACACCTCGATCCTTGGTTAACTCTGGTACTTGAAGGCATGGTTATTTCTTGTTCTCTTCTGGGCTGGTATTAGGTACTTAGTAGCAGGTACGTCCACCAGTTTATTAGTAATTTTGTGGCCTCTACCAGGCTTCGGGAGGCAGCTGAAAAGAGTAGAAATCGGCCAAATAGAGAGACAACATGCCAAGGGAGTCTGTTCGGGAGCAGTGAACTGTTCTCTCAACGGACAAACTCCCTTGGCATGTTATCTCTCTATTTGGCTGATTTCTACTCTTTCCAGCCGCCTCCCAAAGCCTGGTAGAGGCTAGTAATTTTGTACATCATCAGATTCTGTGCTTGTGAACGAATCTGAATAAAAAATTTAATGTTTTCCCCAGACCATGTCGGCTGCAAAAACTACACATACAGCACTTATAAAGTTACAAGTTTTCCATCCCTAAGGCCACACCAATTTAATTTCTTGGTAAACGGATTTTTCTAGAAAAATAATGGTGCGGGGTGGGGGGGTGGGGTGGAAAAAAAAACAGGCCTAGACCGAGGCTAGTCATTATGTACATCATCAGATTCTGTGTGTGTGAACGAATCTAAAGCAAAAATTTAATATTTTCCCCAGACCATGTCGGCAGCGAAGGTCGTCCAGCCGTCTCCGGATTTCCGCGGACTCCGACCTCTGTCCCGAGGCATGACCTTCTCTCCGCGCCCCCTCAACACGACCTTGTCTCGCCTGAGTTCCCGAGCGTCGCTACCTCGGCAGACTGCCACCCTGGAACCCGGCAGGCTGTCCATCTCATCCAGTAAGGACTTTTAATGTTGTGTTACTTACTTGAAGTGGTTATATCATGTCAGTGTGGCCTAAGCAAGAGATCGGAGAACTCATGCCTCTGTAAGAGGAGAACCCTGCAAGGCTACTAAAATCACATGAAGGCCACATGCAATGGACCTAAATTGCTTTTCAGGAGTCAGAAACATCTGATATTTGCAGCAGGGCCTGCATGGGGGGTAGTGATTACGAATTCCGCAAAGTTTTTGCTGCCGATCACGAATTACGTTAAATTCTCAGAGCTGATTATGACTAAAATATAATGTTCTATAAGAACGAATTACATTGATTTTGGGAAGGCTGTCTGCAGATAACGAAGACTAAAAAGGCCTGATTACGCCTTATGAAAAAGGGCATGCAGAGCCCCGATGTAGTAGTAACAAGAGACTGTAACTCAATTTTGTGCCCATTGAACTGCTCCTGTCAAGCTTGTCCAGCAATTGTTATTAAAAAGCAGCTGGTTTTACATTCTATATTGTGTGGGACAAAAGGTACCAACCTCTACAGTCTGCTCTTTTCAAACTTTAAAGGCAATGCTTTGTTGAAAAAAAGAATTAGGCTTTTTTGAGTCATTTTTTGCAGTTTTCAATTTTTTTTTACTGTGGTGAAAGAAATTATTAATCTACCACGAATCAGAAACACAGTGGACAAGTAAAGTCCATTGACATTTCTCTTAAAAATAATGATTTTCATGTCTTTTATATAGTGAATTCTCACTTTATTCATCAAACAGTGGTATGGAATGCTAAGAAATCTTTGCCACAATGCATCGTCAAGTGTCGGCCTCCATGTTATTTGGCCACTGTGAGTTTGATACGACATGCAAGGTTGCCAACATGCAATTTTGTATATGCCATGGGTTTAGGTCCGGAATATGAGTCCGGAACTGAACCTAAACCTCTGACCTTGAACTAAATCATGTGACTGTTCTTGTTCCCATGCAGCGCCTCTGTCTCTGTCCCAGAGCAGTATCGTACTGAAGCCGGGTCTCAGCGTGGTCGAAATCGAAAGCCTTCTCAGGGAGAGGGTCAGGTCAAAGTTCAACGACCTCAAACTGGTATGTAGAGTCTCAGTCAACATCTATATTTTTCTATTGAATATTTCATTAAATTTGATTGGATCTTTATAATTGTGCGCAGTGTTTGTGCGCACAATAAGCAAATACTGCTGTTATTTGCATGCAAAGTATAGTTAGGGGGACTTCCATAAATTTGTATAACAACAGTTATTATACAACTAGTATAAATTAAAATATACACAAATTTAAAGTCATACAAGACATTTATGCTCACCCAAAACGTTCCACTCTTTATTCATAGAGAAGCTCAAATCTGCCTGCAGGTATACTTATATATGAGGGCCTGAAAGGGGGGGTCCCGACAACGCTCTACCAGTGTTCGAAATACCCGTCTGCAGTCTGCAATTTGCAGATAGATTTTCAAGATTGCAGAAGAAAAAATCTTACAATCTGCAATTTTGCAGAAGGAAAAAATAGGCTCCGGATTCAATAGTTTTCAATTAGCAAAGCAGTGGCGCTGTGAATAGATCGAAAACCTGCGCCGCACGAACCTGCCGGCGTTTTTCAGCAGACTGTAATGGTCCCATATAAGGGAATTTGGGGTCAAAGTTGAACGATTTCGACAAGGCGACGAAAGGCGACGATAACCAAATATGGGCACTCGCCATTTTCCGATGTTAGATTTCGTCTCCCGGGAGACCCGACAACTGCCTCG
>NW_017802436.1:240682-242744 GCF_001625305.1 Branchiostoma belcheri | reverse complement strand
ATTCAAAACCTAGTTGAAAATCTACAGCGATCGCCGAGCTATGGGGAGCCAAACCTAGCGTGACAACCTCGCAGATCCGGCGATTTACTGCGCACTATTTGGAAGGTTTTGAATTGATCAAAAAGCCTTGGGATTGTAGTGTTTTTCGGCGCGGTGAAGTTGGACGGCCAGCGAAGCGTTTTTGGTATTAGTCCGCGAGCAAGGGTGATGCGGTTTGTCGCCTGATGACCCAAATAGCTGCGTTCTATGTGGAATTTCTAGGGGTTCGCGTCACCGGATTTTGCGAAAAACTTATCGCAACAACCTATATTTTTTTTCTGTTTTTCAGAAACAGGAAGTAGTAAGCTATTTCAGCATATAAGCCGTTAGCCTGGGAAAATTCGTTTTTTCCAAGCAGGTCCGTTGAAAAAACTGCAAAAAAACTACATTTTTCGTATCCAAAATTTACGTTTAACTACAGTTTCTACCCAAATTATAGAGTCGACGGACAATAACCAAAATTGTATCGGAAGCCGGCTGGAAACCTCCGTTGACTGATGTAATGAGATTTCCCGGCCGGTTTTTCGGAGGAGCCATGTTCCTTTGCCGTGTTGCCTGCTGGGAAATGCCCTGGTCAGAATTAAACTCCGACCCGGAACCATAAGGGCAGACACCACATTTGCGTTGCGCAGTAGAGGCCTCAAAATGGGAACGATTGTAGTGCCTAGTTAATACCTTTGAAAACCTTTTTTTCTCTTGAAATTTTTGGTCCATTTTGGAGATTTTTGGGCTGGAAGGCACAGGTAGGGTCTAAACTTTCCTACATTGGTCAAGTTTTGTTTATTTCACCAGTTTAGTGGGCGTAGTGAGAGATGTGAGTGGTTAGGTCTTGTCTGGCCAGGCGGATGGATACCATGGAAAATGTAGGTCAAAGTTGAGGTTTTTTACTATCATCAGCTGTGGCGGGAATTTGAGGTGGTCAACCCCTGTTCCTTTCTATTTTGGAAATCAGACCCTTGTTGCTACCTGGTGCAGAAAAATTTTTGAGATTGGAGTATGGGCAAGTACTTTCATGAGGTGTTGAAATAGTGTATTTAAGCATGTGTTCCTATGGCAAGATCTAATAGTACTGTCTGCCCTTAATTTGCCGAAATTTCGATGTTTTTCCTTGGTATTTTGCACGATTCAAGCAAAGAAAACAAGTTGATCACATGAACAAAAGAGAAATACAGCACTGGGAACCTAATGGTCCGTTTTGTTGGGCGTTAATTTCTCATTTCGAGTGAAAATTTACGTGCATCACATTGTGACCATATGGTGTAAAATCTGATTTTCGGCTCGATCCGAACCAAGCACGGCCCGTAGACTTGTCCTTTATGATTTCTAGATGACTATCGGTAGCAAAATACGGGAAAATATTGTTGCAAAATGAGAGAGACGGAGACTAAGGTAAACTTCTTTTATTTGAAGGCTGGATTTTCATTTTCCTGGCAGGCTTCTTTGTATGTAGTGATCATCAGTTATTCAGTAACAACAAATATGGATTTTTGTTCCGGTCAAAAAACCGGTCCACCGACGTTTCGGTTTTTTGGACCGGACCGATAAAGTTTTACGGTCCGAACATATTTAAAAGATTGATATTTTGAAGAATTTCAGTAATGCTACAGATTTACAAAGCTATAACTATTACAGATAACATTAACGCAAAAATACCAGTTTACGTGCAGGACCAGTTTACGGTCAGTTGGTGACACGGCCACGCTTCGAGGTGTACCAGCCAAAAATCAACGGTCGTGAGCAACAAAGAATAACATGAATATGATCCTTATATGTGTCTTTTATTTATTCACTGGATGGGAATAAGTTTGCATTCAGCGACACAGCAGAGTATCTTCCGATATGACGGGACAGCAAGGTAACATGGCCTTGGACGAATGTTGTGTTTTTCACATAATACAATACTCAACATTTCGTCGATTTTTTAAAATCCCAAGAATGCTAGGAAATTGTAACGATAGCTGGCATCAAACCTGGCTTTCTTATTTCAATCATCCATGGTGTTGTGAGGTATGAAACTTTCAAA
>NW_017802436.1:228852-240662 GCF_001625305.1 Branchiostoma belcheri | reverse complement strand
CGAATGTAATATTTAAAAATCACGTTTCAGTGTTCGAAATACCCGTCTGCAGTCTGCAATTTGCAGATAGATTTTCAAGATTGCAGAAGAAAAATCTTACAATCTGCAATTTTGCAGAAGGAAAAATAGGCTCCGGATTCAATAGTTTTCAATTAGCAAAGCAGTGGCGCTGTGAATAGATCGAAAACCTGCGCCGCACGAACCTGCCGGCGTTTTTCAGCAGACTGTAATGGTCCCATATAAGGGAATTTGGGGTCAAAGTTGAACGATTTCGACAAGGCGACGAAAGGCGACGATAACCAAATATGGGCACTCGCCATTTTCCGATGTTAGATTTCGTCTCCCGGGAGGACCCGACAACTGCCTCGTAAATTTTCGGCAGTTTTCGCTGAGCATTTCCCAGCAGGCAACACGGCAAAGGAAACATGGCTCCTCCGAAAACCCACACTCGCCTCGGCATTAATTTGCCGAAATTTCGATGTTTTCCTTGGTATTTTGCACGATTCAAGCAAAGAAAACAAGTTGATCACATGAACAAAAGAGAAATACAGCACTGGGAACCTAATGGTCCGTTTTGTTGGGCGTTAATTTCTCATTTCGAGTGAAAATTTACGTGCATCACATTGTGACCATATGGTGTAAAATCTGATTTTCGGCTCGATCCGAACCAAGCACGGCCCGTAGACTTGTCCTTTATGATTTCTAGATGACTATCGGTAGCAAAATACGGGAAAATATTGTTGCAAAATGAGAGAGACGGAGACTAAGGTAAACTTCTTTTATTTGAAGGCTGGATTTTCATTTTCCTGGCAGGCTTCTTTGTATGTAGTGATCATCAGTTATTCAGTAACAACAAATATGGATTTTTGTTCCGGTCAAAAAACCGGTCCACCGACGTTTCGGTTTTTTTGGACCGGACCGATAAAGTTTTACGGTCCGAACATATTTAAAAGATTGATATTTTGAAGAATTTCAGTAATGCTACAGATTTACAAAGCTATAACTATTACCGTTAACGTTATATATATATGATGTAAGAATAGGCATTATTGGTTTCAGAAGGTTGTAATATGGGGGCTTGTGTAGTTGCAGAAAGTGTTTCCAAATTGCAGGACGAAATTTTGACTCTTCTGCAATATTGCAGAGCACTGAAAAAAAGTATTTCGACCACTGCTCTACGCTGAATTTGGAAACCTCTCGATTACGCTTTACGATAAATTCCAAGTGGCTACAACTCTTTACGAAGAATTAAACCGCTGAATACGCTCTACGCAAAAATATTGGAGCAGTCCGTCTACGCTCTACGTAGAATTAAAACGTCCGATAACGCTCTACGGAAAAGGGCATGCGGGCCTCCATATATATCAGAAATAATCTGACAGGGTGACTATCACTGTAAGCACAAACAGTGTGGGAAAACTAAACACTTTTACTATTTACTATTAATATTATTTTGTAATAAGAATGCAAAGAGGCCATTTTTAAGACTGTAAATGACAACAGACAATAAAGACTAAGTCTTTTTTTAAATCCACGCAGGCGTTCCAGACGTATGATGTGGACCAGTCGCTGAACATCACGAAGGGGGAGTTTCGTCGCGTGCTTGAGACATTTTGCTTCCCCCTCACAACGGACCAGTTTGAAGCCATCCTGGCCAAGGTAAACTCAAAACTTCTATTTATTTACTTATTTACATTGTATTATTTGTTTCAGGCCAATTAGGCCACACCAATTTAACGGATTTGCCCGCTTCATTTTTTTCTGATTTGAAAAAAAAATTCAGAATCAACTGCAAAAATTGCTCATATTTTGCCCTGAACAGTTGAAAACAGTCCTTTTCTTCCTAGTTGTTACATTTATTCCATCTTTCAATGCAGTGGTATCATTAAAAGTTCAAGATTCATTGTTTAAATTTTGAACCAGCCTGGTGTGTTGACTTCATGGCTCCTATCCTACCATTTTGGGCCATAATAGGATGCCTAGGCCTGTTTTTATTCTTTTCGCCCGCCCTCTCCATCATTTTTCTACAAAGGTAGTTATAAAATACTATAATAATACAATACATAGAAAATAGAATATTCTAGGAGGAACATTCTAATTCTAATTATGCCTTTCTTATCCACCCCCCCCCACAGTGCCAGCTGAACCCAAATGGTACAGTCCGCTACACTGACTTCCTGGAAAAGTTTTACGGGAAAGAAACTTCCGGGAAGGACGCTGCCAAGTGGCTGAGTGGAATCCACAAGTACAACCAGTCAAGGTCACCCATGGAGGTCAGCGTGGACAAACTGGAGAGGGAACTCAAGGACAAGGTAAGGTCAAGGTCATGGGTAGTGTTGGGTTACATCATGTTGCAATTTTATAGTAGGAGGGATTTAGACTCCTGACCATATCGAATGAAAATGTGTTTGAGTTAGAATTAGCAGAGCAGGCCATATGTGAAGGTAAACACGATGGATTTGGATACAAGAGTTTTCTTTTACAGTCAACCAAGATATTAACCTTACGCTTTGGTGTCCATCAGACACCTTCCTCAGAGCTTCTGACTGGAGTTCTGCTTGGATTTTCTGACTGAGAACGCAATCCAAAATGTGGCTGAGCTTGTACTCCCCCTCGTCCCGGTTCATCACTGGGGTCGACTTGCTATTTTTTACTTTTTACCAACCTGATGAAGCTATTTTCAGAAGATTATGCATTTGCTTTGCAATTGTTACTTTTCTAATTACTACTATGATCATATTTTTCCCTGCTCAGATTGGAGGGAACCTGAAGAACTTTGTAAAAGCCTGTCGTCTGTTCGACTACAACCGAGACGGGAAAATCCAGAGACACGAACTGAGAAAAGTCCTGGAGAATTACTGCTTCAGGATGACTGACCAGCAGTTTGATAAGTAAGTCAATCAACTCGATAACTAACCAGCTATTCTAATGAGTTAGGTCATTAATTGATAACTAACTAGTCATCCTTTCAACAGTTACACTGGTCTTAATGATTTTCAATAATTTGGGGACAATGATGGGAAAGTATGTACCAATGGTTCACACAGTTTCTAAGTTTCAAAGACCTTGCCAGAATAAAATGTAAAGAACTTTCCAGGAATGCATGAATGCAAAGAATTTTCCGGTAAACTTCAACACAGCCATATAAGGTTAAAATCATTGTTTTTCCCTCTGCAGACTGTGGCACAGATATGACTTCCAGCACACAGGAGTAGTGGAGTATACAGAGTTCCTGAGAAGACTGGGAGTGTACGTACACAAGCACAACGCTGTCGCACCAGACTCCACTATGCTGGGTAAGTGATCACTCACTCACTGTCCAGTTTATCGTCTGTTGTTCCCCATTTTCCGAGGGTTAGACGTGCTTGCACAGCAATACTGAGGCTTGATGGCAGCCTTGTCCTCTGTCCTGTGGGTTGATGTCTAAGTTCAATGTGGAACCATGATTGGCTGATTAGAGTTTTTCATTAGCCAATGAAATTGCAGAAGTTACTCATGCCTTCTGTGATTGGCTTATCAGAGTTGTAACCAGCCAATGAGATTCCCTGTTTCCCTAATGCCCTTCTGTGATTGGCTGCAGCGCTGAACTGGCAGCAGGTGGAGGAGGAGAGGAAGAAGCAGGTTGCGAAGCAGGCTCTGCAGCAGAAAACTGACAAGGTCGTGGAGGGGATGACCTTCGAACAGATCGAGAAAGAACTCCGCAAGAAGGTAAGGGAGTCGTTTTTTATAACAAAGTTCCTTCAAGTCATCAGTTCAATCAGGGGTCTCCCCAGAAATTTTGGGAGGAGAGGTACTCCCTAATTGGGTGATATCCCAAAAAAAACTGTGAATTTTCATGAAAATACTTTGAGAAAACCCTAGATTTGAACATTATAGGAGAGGTGCTAGGATTTTAGGTAGAGGGGGGAGCACCCTTGCTTCATTGCTTGGGTAAAGCCCTGTCAATTGTATGTGGCCGTGAATAGCAAAGTTGTTAGGCTATAGCGGACATGATAACAATATATTAACAGGTTAGATTCCTGGCATTCCTGGCAAGACATCGTGTTCTTTAGAAAAGCACTTTACACTACTTTCCTCAATGCACTTAAAAAATGGTACCTGACTTCAGTTGGGGAGGTACAATGTAAAAGGCAGTGGAAGGACAGGGACCAACAAAATGCATCTAATGAGATCCTATTTCAATGTTATGGTTACTTTTATACAGTAGTTTCCGTCCAGTAAGAACAATTCTGTGTAACGGAAAATTTGTTCTGTATCACAACAGCCCTTCAGCACCAAGGACAGGGAAAAAGAGTTCAGACGAAACTTTCCTGTATTTCTTCAAATGAAAATTAAAGACAGAAGAGATTGTTTAAGAGAGCTTTTCTGACTATTCATTTGTTTACCTTAAGTTTGTCAATGTAATCCTATGTGTTTCCATGTCTACAAATGAAGAGTAACTACACGAATGTGAAGAAGGCTTTTCTTATGATGTTGTTTTTCTTGATGTTGTTTATTGACATAAGTAATAATTAACACGCATTTCCCTCTCAGTTAGAGGTTTTGGTTGGCACTTCACTAGGAAAGGCATCCAAAAAGTTTGCTTCAAAAAAAGACTTGCACTTGGTGCAAGCACATCTAACCCCCAGTGTTGAGAAATAGTGTGCTTACAGATATTTTTACTGCAACATACTTTTGGTATGCACTCCTGCACACATCAAATGTACAAACCTAGGGTATGTTGCAGTAAAAATATCTTTAAGCACACTGTTTCTCAAGGTGGCGATATTATGGACCCTGGTGATATTATGGACACAGATGTTATATATAGAGAGAAAGAGAATGTAATCCTGTGTGTTTCCATCTAGGCAAATTAATAACATACTTCTTTGTATTTCTACAGATGAAGACCAACTACACCAACGTGAAGAAGGCTTTCCTGGCATTCGATGCCACCAACAGTGGCTACATCAGTATAGAGGACCTGAAGTCTGTCCTGGTGCACTTCACCATCCCCATGTCTGATCAGCTCTTCGCTCAGCTGATGGACAGGTAAGCAGCCAATCACAGCCTTTCACAGATTCAAACTGGCCAATCACAGCCTTCCGAAGATTCAAACTGACCAATCAGTGTTGAGGTGGTCAGTTCTGTATCTGTATCTGTATAGCCGGTATAACCGCCTTTCGGCGTAACATACCAGCTTCGCAGGCACGCGGCGCGGCGCCAGTTCAAACCAATCAGAATGCTTCAAAATCCTGATTCAATTTGTTGGTCAGATCTTTGCCCAGTTGATGGACAGGTCAGCAGCCAAATCAAATCAAATCAAATCAATCACAGCCTTCCACAGATTCAAACTGACCAATCGGTGTTAGCGTGGTCAGTTCAAACCAATCAGAATACTGAGGTCCTGGGTTCAAGTTCTGACATGCCACCGACCTTGTGCCCTTTGGAAAGGCACTTAACACGACTTTCCTCACTCCGCTCAGGTGAAAATGAGTATTGTATTGTCCCCTATGTTGGTGACAACAGTAATATAAGTTGAATAAACTTGAGTGTGCCGTCACCACGTCTTGTATTTACATGTTGGAGCATAAAAAAATAAAAATGAAAGATAAAACTGAACTTTGTTGGCAGGTTGCGTATCAAGGCGTCGGGGAAGGTCCCGTGGGAACATTTTCTGGAAAAGTTCCAGGACCCGCAGGCAGACGGCAACGGGCAGACCATCCCCATCAAACCGGAGGCCAACAGGAAGTCAGTACACACGTTTGTTTGTTTGTTTGTTTGTGTTTACTTGTTGGTAGTACTTTCCAAGGTGCATGGCCACTGCACTGCCTTGTGAAGTAGAATGAAAGTCATGTGCAATGAGCAAACCATCCCCATCAAACCTGAGGCAAATAGGAAGTCAGTACACACATGTTTGTTTGTTTGTTTGTTTGTATTTACTTGTTGGTAGTACTGTCAGGTTGCCTTTCCAAGGTGCATGGCCACTGCACTGCCTTGTGAAGAAGAATGAAAGTCACATCTCTGCATGTTTGATATGAATGAATGAACTGAACTTTATTGAGTTATTTGTTGATCTTCCAGCTGACAGCATACTTCATACTTTTATAACCCTTGTCCTGCGGAGCCCAACAATTGTTGTTCTGCACAATAGTCATACAGTACCATCTATATAATACCCAGTGTATAGGTAAGATTGGGGGTATTTCTCGTACAACACAATCACACCGCAGCGAAACACAACAAATGCAGAAGTAACTACGCCACTGCAGAGCAAAAAAAGTTTGGGGTCTAATTAAGACATGAAATTATCTAAAAATATTGTGTAAAAAATGCCTTCAGGACAAGGGTTAAAAATCCAAGCTGCACAAGAATTAGCGTTGATTATATATATTAATTAATTATTGTGTCCTAACGAAGTATTCTCCCCTTGCAGAGTGAACCCAATCCGAGAGGCTGAGGGCTCCCCGCACATTTCTGACATCATCGAGAAGTTGAGGAAACACATTCTGGACGGCTACTCAACCATTAAACAGGCTTTCCTGGTCTTCGATGATGTAAGTATCTGTTTCTTCTACAGACCGGCCCTTTTCCAAACTATCAAAGAGTTTCTGCTACAATTTGGCCTTTCTGATCCCTTTCCCTTAAATTCTACTCAACTATCAAACAGGCATTCCTTGTTTTTGATGATGTAGTGATTCTTCTACAATCCAGCCTTTTTAAACCCTTTCCCTAACTCTACTCTAACCATCAAACAAGTTTTTCTTGTCTTCTATGACAGAATCCTCTAGTCCAGCCTGTCTTGTAACCCTAGCCTAGCCTAAACCTAAATCTAACTCTATTCCTACTCAATCATCAAAACTGGCTTTCCTTGTTTTCCATGATGTAAGAAGTAATCTGATTCTTCTTCAGTACAGCCTTTCTATACCCTTTCCCTAAGCCCTTCTGTACCACCAGATAGACTTTTCTCGTCTTTGATGATGTAAGTATCTGTTTCTTCTATAGTCCAACCCTTTCCCAAACTATCAAAGAGTTTCTGCTACAATTCAACCTTTCTAAACCCTTTCACTAACTCTACTCTAAAAGTTTTTCTTGTCTTCTATAATGACAGAATCCTCTAGTCCAGCCTGTCTAGTAACCCTAGCCTAGCCCTAAACCTAACTCTATTCCTACTCAATCATCAAAACTGGCTTTCCTTGTTTTCGATGATGTAAGTATGATTCTTCTACAATCCGGCCTTTCTACACCTTTCCCTTAAACCCTACTCAACCAACTCAAGACCACCACCCACCCTCTTACTAGTTAAATGTTTACCAAACTTCTCTTGTGGTCCGATGATCTAAGATTGTTCATCAATCTTTCACCTTTTTGTGATGAAGACTTATATTTAAGATTGCTTGCTAAAAACTGTCTCTTCAGGATCGAGATGGGAAGGTATCCCGTAAGGAACTTCGTAAGATCATCGAGAGTTTCACCTTCCGGATGACAGACGAGCAGTTTAAGGAATTGATGATCATCTTAGACCCCCTGCACGAAGGATTCATCAGCTACAAGAAGTTCCTGGACCTCTTTGAGCCTCAGGAGAAAGTGGTGAGCAATTCAAGAACTTTCACTTTTCAATGGACGTCAAGTTTTGTCAAGCTTTTAGAATTTGATTTTGATTGCTTTCTTCTTCTTCTTTTTCTCCAAACAAATAAAGTCAATGAGCTGAACTGAGTAGATATTTGTCACCATGGTAACTGGTGCTGTAGCAGTTAGCTTGTGGTGTTGGGTTACATTATGTAGCAGGACAGAACTGGAGGGGTTGCTCACTTCATATTATATAATGAATGTATTTGAGTAATAATAAACAGAGGCTAGACCAATTGTGAAGGTAAACCTCATGCATTTCCTTTGCAAATGTAAAGTTTCTAGTTGTAATCATACAGTACAGTAGCAAATATTCAACACTTGCACTTCCGCATCCCCCCACTAGGAGGCTCACAAGTGGCTGTTCTCCACACACAAGTTACACTAAATGCATCTAGACAAACCCTGTATCACAAACATGATCTGTTCCCACATTTTCCACTGTACAAAAAAGCGAGAAGAAGTTGACCACTTTGTATTAGCTCAGTAACTAGAACACTTTGTATTAGCCTAGTATAGTACCCTTGTATGTTCCTTATGTATGTATGTCTAAGTCAAGCAGTGTATCTTTTGTCTCCACTTTTCTACATACGTTTGTTATGTGTCTGTTAAGTCTTGACCTGTACCTAGCCCGTCGTGGCATGAATGTAGTACAATAAAGGTATATTAAAAAATTAAAAACTCATCACTTGCACTTCCATTTGCCCCCACTAGGAGGCGCACAAGTGGCTGTTCTCCACACACAAGTTCAACGCTCAGCAGCCTCCAGCCATCCTCGCCTGGGACACGGTCGAGGACATCCTTCGGGAGAAACTGACCGAAAACTGGAACGCAATGCTGGGCATGTACCAGTCGTTCGACCCTGACGCTACCGGAACCATCACACGGAGGGAACTACGGCGGATCCTGGACACCTTTGGGCTGCCCGTATCCGACGAACACTTTGAGAAGTGAGTTTAGAAGTTTGGTTACATTTTACAAACTAAAATCATCGACAGCTGTGCTGCAATGCAGTGTGATGAATGAGTAAATGAGTAAAGGTTCAAATTGCATTGCAGCACAACTTATAGCAGTGACACCTGTGCTGCAATGCAATGTGAACCTGTCAGATACAGAGTCTCTTTACTCAGGCCTGTAAAGTGTCTCCAATCTGACCTTAATACAAAAGATTGCCCCGATAATAGTTAAATTTTTCTCTTGTTTTCCCAGGATGTGGCGAGGCTGCCAGGAGAATGTTCACGGGAACATCGCGTTCGGAGAGTTTCTGGCGAAGCTTGGCGTCGACGCAAAGCCGGGTGACCTTCAGGGCCTGAGCACTCAGGTTCACGAGGAGAGTTACGCTCGGGAGGAGCGCAGAAGGAGCGACCAGAACCTCAGGTAAGGAGCTACAGAGTCTTAGAACTTAAGATTTGTATCTTAAAGCCCAACCAAAACCTTCTAAACATAGTTCTAAGTGACTGACCTGACAGGGCATTGTTAAAAGGTAATCCTACCATCTTTTCTGAATCACCATTCTTGTTGTGACACAAAGTGCACATAAATTAGAGGAAAAATTCATTATTTTTATTGAGAACAAAAGTTGATTGATTGATTAATTGATTGGTTGATTGATCAGTTGTTCAATCGATTGATCGAACAATCTGATTTATCGATTGGTTGATTGCCAGATTGATGGATTTCCTGATTGACTGACGGATTGATCGACTTGATTTGAATTGATTGATTGCTATCTGCTTACAGAATTAATGACATTGAGAAGAACGCGGCCAGAAGAACGTCTAAGATGACTGCGGATGAAGTGATCCTTAAGCTCCAGGATCAGATGTCTCAGAAGGATGTGCAGATCCGCAAGACGTTTCTCCGCTACGACAAGACAGGGCGCGGCAGGGTCTCCAAGAAAGACTTCAGACATGTGAGTTTCTTACAATGTCTTAAGACATTAAAGGCATCCAAGGCAGTTTTTAGGGCTTTGAAACCCAATTTTTCAAAGCTAATATTCTAGTCATTTCATGTCTAGTACATACTGATCGTTAAAACAACACATATGGACACAAGTTCTGACAAATTTCTGAAAATGGTTACTTGAAGGGCCCTGGGCTGGCTTTAAGGGTACCACCCAGAAAATAAAGGAATCATCTTGGGACTTGTTTCTACAGTTTTACTCTAAGGCCACACCAATTTCATTTTGCTGGTTCACAGATTCACCCGCTTCATTTCTTTCGTCCTCTCCACAAAAAGCAGAGCAGCCAGCAGCCATGTATGTCTTGTGCTAAGACCTAATAAACCAGTCTATTGCTACCTACTACTACTAACTTCATATTGTCAAAATACTATAATTTACTTTTTTATGTTCACGGTAGCAAAATTTCACGGTCTGAGAAAAATGGACATGTCAACGGAACTATATATTCACGGAGGCGACAGGTGCAGGAAAAAGAAAGTCCAATAATTATTTGTTAACTGTAATGATAACTTCACTGTGAACGACAGTGAAAACAGTGAACATAAAAGTACCATGAAAAAAATCAGGAATTTGTTTTCTTTCCTTTTGTCGTTAGATCCAGGAGGATAACGGGATGTTTATGGACTAGGTAGACTGTTGTCCTGCTCACCTCTCTGAGTGAGGGCTCGAAATTCATTTTTGGGAATAAGTGCACTGGTGCACCCAACCTAAAAAATTAGGTGCACAAATTTTTTTTGGGAGCACCATATAAAACAAAACCTATTCACAGTTCTTACTGCTTGAATCTGAAATGGGGGCTAACTTCAAACTCTTAAACATGTACTACAACATGTAAACTTAGATGCCAAGAATATCCTGCAGACTATTATACATTTGATATGAACAAAAATACCTAGTACTAAAATATTTAGGTGCACTGGTGCACCCACAGAAAAAAAATACGTGCAAAGCTCCAAATTTGGGTGCACTTAAAGGTGCCTATGCACCCAGTATTTCGAGCCCTGCCTTTTGTTTTAAAGTTTCCCCAATTGTTTTTTCCTTTTGTTGTTAGATCCTGGAGGATAACGGCATGTTTATGGACCCGAGTCAGTTTAACAGCCTCTGTACCAGACTCGGCTTTTTCAACGGCTTCCTCCAGTACACAGACTTCATCGCTGCCTTCGAGGACAGAAGGTGAGGACAGGAGTTAGTTATGTTTACCTTCACAGATGAAAACATCTTGTTTTAGCTCAGTTTCTTCTTCTTCTCCAAACACAGACTTCATCCCTGCTTTTGGAGACCAAGAGTTTCAATTATGTTTACCTCCACAAAAGGAAATCATCTTGTTTTAGCTCAGTTCCTTCTTCTTTCTCTTCTTCTTCTTCTCCAAACACAGACTTCATCGCAAAATTTTAAGATCACCTTCACTTTCGAGATTACTTTTACTTTTTAACGAGTGCCTGACATTTTTTCAGACACGGTGGCCCGGCATCAGACATCCTTCGGTCGGGGAACCACCGGGTCAACAGCACCAACGTGCGGTACATGTCTGCTGAGGAGGTGGAGGAACAGCTGAGGACCAAGCTCAGGGAGGGATTCAATGTAAGACACTATCTTAATAGTTAAACCTTTCTTGTTTAAAGTTAAAACTTTTGGTCCAACGCAAAAAAATTCTCTCACCTAGAGCTTTCGACCTGTCATTCTGGTCTTCCTCAGTAGACTGACCCAGTGAAGCTCATCATCATCAAGTGGCTTCTTAGAAGTGTGACGTCAACACTGGGTCAAAGGTAGCTGGTAGACGATGTCGGCCCCCTTCGCAGTTCAATGTAGGGTGATGGGCCAGCCTCACTGGGTCAGTCTAACTGTGTCCCGGATGTTATGGACTCCAAGCCGCAGACATATAGCTGTTCAGTTGACTGGCAATCTGCCAGTTTCCTGGAGCACATCCATCTTACAACATGGCCCTGTCGCTCCGTGCCAGTCTCTTCATGTCTTCTACTGTCACAGCCCATGTCTCAGAAGCTTCTGACACAAAATTAAAAATAAAATTGTTGTGTTGCCCTCTGCAGGACCTCCAAGAAACGTTCCTTAAGATGGACGAAACGAAGTCTCAGAGCATCACCAGAAACGACTTCCGCAAACTTCTGGACTCCTTCATGTTTATAATGACTGACGAGGAGTTTAGCAGGTAGGAGGGAGGGAAGGAGGGAGGGAAGGGGGGATGGATGGATGGATGGATGGATGGATGGATGGATGGATG
>NW_017802436.1:208404-227951 GCF_001625305.1 Branchiostoma belcheri | reverse complement strand
GTTTGTTTGTGTGTGTGTGTTTGCTTGTTTGTTTGTGTGTTCACCTTTCCGCTTACGAGAGCAGAGTTTAACAAGCTATGGACAAGGTGGGTCTGTTTGTGTGTTTGCTTGTTTGTTCACCCTTCCACTTACAAACGCCGAGTTTAACAAGCTATGGACAAGGTGGGCCTGTTTGTTTGTTTGCTTGTTTGTTTGTTTGGTATAACAGGTAAACCACATTAAAGGTGTAACATAGCAGTTTCGTGGGTACAAGAGCTGAATGACACAGACCTGTTTGATCCATACCGGACTCTTACGCCCCGTTCACAGTGAAATTTGTCGATCCGGATCGGCCGCCGATCGGGATCAGAAATTTATGAATCCGGATCGGTCGTGCGTTCACACTGCTTTTCGCCGATCGGGATTGAAGCTATCTGCTTGGCATTTCACGGGAAATTTGTTCAAAGATGTCCTTGTTCTTGTGCACCGTCCCGAGTTTTCTCTGCGTGTCTTCCCGTCCCCAGAGGGAGATCAGGAGCCGGGTCTCTTCCCCTCTCCATGTAGAGCCAGAAGCCTTCTTCCTGTTCGCCATTTTTGCGCGAAAAATAATACTAGAACAAGTCTGGGGAACTGACAGTTTGGCGAAGTAGTTTGGCGTGGATTACAAGGTTACAAAGGTTCGATTTCAAACTGCGCGGGAGGTGAACTATGACCCCGAGTGCCCGGATGAATGACGTCATACAGCGTCATATGCCCGATCCCAATCCACTTCGCGTTCACACTCGCGTTTACGCCCGATCCCGATCCGCCGCAAGTGTCTTGAACTACCTCCCCGAGGTGGATTACTTTTGGATCGGGATCGGAGAAAATCAATCCCGATTGGAGCGTTCACACTGCCAAAACCGATCCGGATTGACTTCATTTGCATAATTTTGATCCGGATCGACAAGTTTCACTGTGAACGGGGTGCAAGTTTTACTGACGTGGTGTGTTCTTTAACGTGCCCAAGGTGTGGCTCTCCTCAAACACGGTACCTCAAACTTTACATCCAATGTCTGTATCCGATACAAATGCGGTGCCAAATGGCAACCGTAGCATGGAGGTTAATGGCTCTATCCTTAGTACTGAAACTGTGGTGGTTATTAACCTTCTGCCAGCTGCCAAACCCATAACCAATACAAATCTGGTGCCAAGTGGCAACCTTAGCATGGAGGTTAATGGCTCTGTCCCTAGTGCTGAAACTGTGGTGGTTATTAACCTTCCCCCTGCTACCAAACCCATAAAAAACACCTAACCTTAGCAGGCTGAGAGTTAACCAACTGCCCCCCTCCCCCCTCAGATATGACGTGGACCAGAAAGGCTACCTGACCCACGGAGAGTTTGTGGAGGTTCTGGGCTTAACCTTTGCCCCTAGCGACATGCACGGAACGAGCCGGCGAATCGTGGACGACAGCCAGGCGTTCCTGGACCAGCATCACCAGGGGCAACAGGCGCGCCATCAGCAGATCGCAGCCAATCAGATGAAGGCTGCGGGTCACATGACTGCCGCAGAGGTCGAGCAGCAGCTCAAGTAAGTTTTTTTTGAAATTCATATTTCTGATGTTAACTTATGATTTACATTTTTTTAAAATATATTTTACTTGACAAAAAATAGTCACAACTTTTTATAGCTTTTACGTCTGATTGTGCAAGCTAATTTTTATTGTGCAAGCTGATTGTGCAAGCTAATTTAGCATCCCAAATGTATTTTTCCCAGTGTTTCTTTAACGATTAGACTTAAAGAACGATAGAAGGAAATAAGACAGCAAAGAAAGCAAGAATTGTAGACGATGACGTGTGACAGTCTCTCACAATTACAACTGACAGAAAACGACTTCTAAAATCCTAAACCCACCCTAGTAGCCAAGGCATAACCTTTGACCGCTGTAGCCAAGACAAAACCTTTGACCCTTGTAGCCGAGGCATAACCTTTGACGGTTGTAGCCGAGGCATAACCTTTGACCCTTTGTAGCCAAGACAAAACCTTTGACCCTTGTAGCCGAGGCATAACCTTTGACCACTGTAGCCGAGGCATAACCTTTGACCCTTTGTAGCCAAGACAAAACCTTTGACCCTTGTAGCCGAGGCATAACTTTTGACCCACCCAGCATGCATTGCAGGCGAGGCGGCCGGAAGGCAGCCGTCGAGACATACTACTTTCGCGAGGAAACTCCGGACGAATACGCTCGCGAGGCCCTGTTCGCTGGCGGCGTGATCCCAGACTCGGTCAGGAGCAAAGCGTTCGCACAACGCGAGCCCTTTCCCCGAATGGAAAACAACGGAATGAAGGCGCGAGAGGTACTGATGGGAAACGGAGTCATCCCAGACCAAACGTACGCAACATCTGACGGCAAAATCAACGGCCTACCCTACCATGACAAATTTGCGTTTTTGAATGGCCACAGCTATGACACTGATCATCTCGAAGCCTTTCCCCAAAAGGGAAACAACGGAACGAAGGCAAGAGAGGTACTGATGGGAAATGGAGTCATCCCAGACCGAACACCGGAGCGAACGTACGCAACATCGGACGGCAAAGTCCTTCCCAGTCTACGCTACAACGACAAATTTGCGTTTTCGAATGGCCACAACTATGAGGGCAACTTCCACAACTCCCAAGCCAACATGAGGACATCCTTTAAGTTTGCAAATCAACTGACAAAAGTGAGTGGAGATTTTCTGGACGCAGGGATGGACAGAAGAAATGAAGACAGAAGGGAGAGAAAAGTGACGTTTGCCGACAAAGTCTCCGAGAACAAGCGGGCGAAACAAGTTCTCCTCGGCAACGGAGTCATTCCTGACTTCGATGAAGCTGAGAGCGAAAACGATGCGCCAAAAATTGGCAGAAAGTCAACTTTCAAACACGAACGCTCTGACTATAAGCAGAAGTTCCTCGACGCTGGGCTAATTTTTGAGCGTAACTCAACACCAGAATTTCTCACCAATGTCTCTCAAAAGAACCCACATCTTCCCAAGAGCATTTTAAACAAACACAACTCCTCTCGCCCTCTCAGGGAAGACACAAGACTTGACAGACACGCTTATGACCGACCTGACTTTGACAGAGCAACCTTAAGTCTTCAAGACACCTTCCCAACGTCTTATGACAAAAAGAAACCAGAGGAAGATGTCTTGAACAAGGAGATCAGGTTACGTCTTCTCGCAAATGGCATCATTCCTGAGACAGACACGTACAAGACACGGAGGCCCAAGAGGCAAGACTCCTTTAAGAAGCAACCGTACTCCAAGGAGGTGTTCTTGGGGCGCGGCCTTATCCCCGACCCTGACCTGAGACGTCTTAAGATGACCGAAGGACGTTCTTTAGAGTCTCGGCAGTTTCTTCAGGTGTTTGCAGAGATGCCCAGTACACCTGACTATTACAGGTTTGACATGGACAGAGTAGAGACTTCTTGGAGGCTGTGAAGGGGTTTTTAGAATATCCGGCTTCCGTGAAAATCAACTCCGGCATTTTTATATGAAATTTGTTCTGCTAAGGCAGCGTTTTTATAGCAAATTCAATTGTAATTCTAGTTGAATCTACAATTATTCACACCAGTTGGAAGTGCTTTAGAACCCCCTACACAGCCTTTTTCTAGCTGAAAGCATCTGTCAATGCAGTTAGCCCCCCACAGATGGCATTGATAGATGCGTTCTAAGAGGCTGTGAAAGGGGTTTTTAGAATTCCAGCTTGAGTAATAATGAAGGCATTTTTATCCAAACTTTCTTCTGTTCAGACAGCATTTTCACAGCAAATTGTCTTCAAATTCTGGTTGATTCTTATTAGTAATAAATTTTATACCATTATTCTTGATTGTTCATGCCAGTTGGAAGTGCCTTGAACCCCCTACACAACCTTCTCCTAGCGGAAAGCATCTGTCAATGCAGTTAACCCTACACAGATGGCATTGATAGATGCATCCCTCAGTAGTGACTATGACAATGACACTGACAGACTTGACAAATGTTGCAAAGCAGTTTTTCAAACAAATCTACCTAGTATACTTAGTAACAAGATTGTCTTGTGTTGCAAAAAAAGTAGCATGTGATGTGTGTTACAAACAGGTTGACATTTTGTACCCGTTTCAAACCATGTGTGTTATACAATGCCTCAATTATGCTCTCAAGGCAAAAAGTTAACAGTAGAATATTCTTCAATCAGTGACTGTTTTTAAAAGGTAGAAATCAGTGACTCTTTAATGAAAGGTAGAAACATGTGCCTCCAAATTTTCGATGTCCACTGTATATTTTGTACGTCTTGATCACGAAGTGACCTAGTCTCACGAAAACACGAGACTAGGTCAAGTCTTTAGACTTGTGCCGATCTGAAGAGTATTCTACTAAGTGTTAATTTTACGTTAAGGGTACTGTTAATTTTAAGTGACTGATGAACATCTTCAAAGAAAGCCTTATATCTTAACTGACATCTTAAACCTGTTCCTTCACAGGGATAAGTTCCGAGAATACTACCAAGACTTTGACAAGGCATTCCGCAAGGCAGACTTTAACAAGGACGGAACAGTCGACATCCGAGAACTTCAGAGGGTTCTTATAGAACACAACTTCTTCTTGGAGGAGGAGCAGTTCTTCGAGCTGTTGGACAGGTGAGTCTTTTTGGGTATACCTGCTGCTGTATTTAAGTTAAAGTTAAAGAGCCTTCTCGCATCCAGTGACACATAGGGCGGCGCCCATCTCCGTTCATTAGCCCTGGGCCACACACAGCAGTCACTACAGTAGGGGCTAGTCCACTGGCAGTGGTGTGTGTTTAACTTCCATACTCTTCCCCAAATGCTGAGTGCTAAGCAGAGAAAGAAGTATGTACCTTTATTAAAGTCTTTCGTATGACCCGGCCGGGGTTTGAACTCACGACCTCCCGGTTACAAAGCGAGCACTCTACCAATTGAGCTATTGCTGCTGTATCCAGGACTGTAAACAATTCAGTACCAAGGACAGGCAACTAACTTCCTGCCTAGGTCAGTAGTTACGTGCCTGTCCATGGTACTGAATTGTTTATGGTTCTAATCTAAACATAAGCCACACAGACCCTTGCAACAGTTCCATAAAAAATGTGTTGAGAAAATATGTGTATCATGTGTATTATTTGATTGTTTGGTGACTATCAATTGTAAACTGATTGTAAACCCTGCATCACTTCAGCTGTGTAAAGGCTGTGATTGCACGGGTACCGATAAAAAAAAACATTTTAACTAGAGAAGTAACATTTGCAAAGCAAATGCATAATGTTTACCTTCGGACATGGTCTGCTCTATCAATTCTTACTCAAACACATTCACATACATGTATTACTAGTATATGGTGACAGGGGCAGGGCAGACAGTGAAATTGCAACATTATGTAACCAAACACCAGTCACCATGGTGGCAGACGTCAACAAATCAGGTCATTGGCTAGGTCAGAGGTTAGTGTTTGGAGAAGAAGAAGAGGAAACTGAGCAAGAACAATATGTTTTCCTTCGGTAAACATACAAATTGGACCACTTTTCTTTGTCCGCAGACTTGGCCTGTCACCAGAGAAGGGGAAGCTGTCTTACCCAGACTTCCTCAGGGCCATCGACGACGGAAGGGCCTCCAAATATGGGCGTAGGAGGTCGGGGGTCACCATGGAGGAATACGACGGCCTTCCCGCGGAAAAATCGCTCGAGAAGCTCCGCGAAAAAGTCGCCGCAAACTTCGTCGTCGTCGAAAAGGTGGGTTAAGTTATCTGACAACTAGAAAGGTAACATTTGCAAAGCAAATGCATAATGTTTACCTTCACACATGGTCTGCTCTGTTAATTCTTACTCAAACACATTCATATATATGGTCAGACAGGAGTCTAAATCCCTCCTGCTATAAAATTGCAACATGATGTAATCCAAAACTAGTTCTTTGGTGAGAGACAGTCTGGTTCACGTCATTGACCAGGTCACAGGGCACTGTTTGGAGAAGAAGAAGAAACCATTCAAAAGCAAAAACGATTCCTTAGTAAACATAATGAGAGATGGCAGACTTCACTTCCTTATTTACCTGTAGCTGTAATTTTGCAAGAGGAGGGAAAAGAACTTCGAAGTTCAGGGCTTTTGCTGTGACTTTGGCAGAAAAACTGTGACTCAGACCTTTCAAAACATGGCACATTCTAATCCAACTTTTTAGTATTGCTGTAACCATGTGTCAATGTTATTGTTATGTGTGGCAGTTGTATGCTGTACTGTTTTATGTGATGGAAAAATAGCGAACCAATTGCAAGCTAAATGTGGATCCAAATAAAGTCAAAGTCTGACTTTCCCATTTTATCCTCCAGGCTTTCAACGCATTCGACAAGGAGAGCACAGGGAAAGTCAAAGCGTCAGAGTTTCGGCGAATCATCGACCATTTCTGCTTCAAGCACTCCGACAAACAGTTCCGGGCTCTTCTGGCCAAACTCAAGTTCCACTCAGACAACACCATAGACTGGAGGGCCTTCCTCGACGACTTCAAGAAGAACGAACAAGAGGTTGGGCTTCCAACTTTCTTATTATTTGTCTTAAATGAGTGAAGAGACTCTTTTTACACGTCAACCAAGTCTTTTATTCGGCTGACGTTTCAGTGACCGTCTGTCACCTTCCTCAGGGCAATTCTGACTGGTTCACATTGCACTCACTCACTCACTCTTACTCACTCACTCTTACTCATTCACTCACTCACTCACTCACTCTTACTCATTCACTCACTCACTCACTCACTCTTACTCATTCACTCACTCACACACTCACTCTTACTCATTCACTCACTCACTCACTCTTACTCATTCACTCACTCACTCACTCTTACTCATTCACTCACTCACTCACTCTTACTCATTCACTCACACACTCACTCTTACTCATTCACTCACTCACTCACTCTTACTCATTCACTCACTCACTCACTCACTCTTACTCATTCACTCACTCACTCACTATCTGGTTTAGCATCTGTTATTCCTTGAATTCCGAGGGTTAGACGTGCATACACTGCAATACTTGATGGCAGCTAGCCACTTTCCTCTAAACAAACGAATAACCAAACTGTATTTCCCCACAGGCCACCCAGAACTGGCTGGAGGATGTTCAGAAAGCTGCTAAGCCAGTCACTCAGTCACTATCTGCATGGTTTAATTTAGCATCTGTCGTTCCCCGAATATCGAGGGTTAGACGTGCTTGCACACCTGTGACGTTATTCTAAACAAACAAACAAATAAACAAACTGCAATTTCACCCACAGGCGACCCAGAACTGGCTAGAAGATGTTCAGAAAGCCGCCAAGCCGAAGTCCCCACAGGAACTGGCGATGCAGGAGGTCCAGTCCAGAGTACAGGAAGCCGTCAGTGCTCGGTTCTACGCCTTCGCACGGTCCTTCGCGGAGGTCGACTACGCCAAGATTGGGGTCGTCGCCAAGGAGGACTTCCGAGACATCCTGAATAAGAACGCCATAAGACTTTCAGACGACCAGGTGAGAAGTTTTCTGAAAGGATTTTATTTTATTTTCTGAAAAGATACACTGTTAGTTCTTTTTACACAACCAAATAATTACCTTGCTGATGTTTCGGTGTCTATCAGACACCTTCCTCAGAGCTTCTGACTGAAGTTCTGCTTCTCGCCGCAAAAGCGCCACCTACATCGGCTACATATAGCGGCGAGTTGCAGAACTCCAGTCAGAAGCTCTGAGGAAGGTGTCTGATAGACACCGAAATGTCAGCATGGTAATCATCTTGGTTGTGTAAGAAAAACTCTCCTATACTTTACCAACCTGATAAAACTATTTTTGGAAGTGAGAAGTTTTCTATCATCTTGCTTCCTGTTCTAGGAGGTTATGATCTTTAACCACCATCAAGCACAGTTCTGGATTGTCTACGCATATCCAGAACCTTGCTTTATCTAGGACCATGCACATCCCACATATTTTTACACTTAAGGTCTTGTGAGGTCTAAAACGTTGTACGTTTCCCCACACAGTTTGACCAGTTGTGGGAGACGATGCCTGTGAACGAGTTCGGGAACGTCGTTTACCGAGAGTTCCTGAAACAGTTCTCGACCGAGCGTACCCGAGGCGCGGAGTTGCCCCCCTCCCCACCGCCGACCCCCACCCCGTCCGAGACCCCCTCAGCCATGGTGTTCGCTCGACGGCCCGCCACAGCCACCACCCCCAAGTCAGGCAGAATGGTACGTTCCAATTTCAATTTGTTCATCGATGAAGGTTAAGAGATACTAAAAAAAGCAGTTACTCAAAATTGAAATTTGAAACATTTGCCCCCAACAGAGTGTTCTGCCACTGGAAGGGCATCAAAAAGTTATCATTGCAATTTTCGACCACTTTTTCCCCATTATACATGTAGACCACTTGTTACGGTGTGATAACTGATGGGAAAGAGAGGCTCCTATATGATAATAACTCACCAAGGTCGCTTCTTTTCCTTAACCTGTACAAAATTGAAATTTGATACCTTTGCCTTGACAGAGCGTTATGAGCGACAGACCTGCGTCCCGTGTGTCACGACCTTTCACCCCTCTGGTGAACGCTCAGGGCGCGGAGCTGCGTATGAAAGATCGAGTGTTCCGCCACTGGAAGGACATCCAGCGTCTCTGCAAGAGTCGGGACCCTGAGAACAAGGGAGAAATCTACATGGAGGACTTCAAGGGTAAGGAGATAAATGTTTTGATGATGTTAAACTAAGCAAAACATGATTCAGAGCCAACACAATATCTTTCCCCAGCATTTTATTTTATTGTCAGTAATATGTTCATTTTATTGTTCTTAAATATATGCGAACCAATAAACAAACAAACAAACACAAGCATCTGTGAGCAAAACTGACACCCTGAATACTAAATTAAATGCACTTGTGAGTCCAACCTAATTTCTCCACCCCCTTCCCGAACTTGATCAGCTTAGGGATGCTTATATTAGTTGAAATACATGCTAAAAACAGGATATAGAATTTTCTTCTTACACAACCAGTAAGGTTCTCTCCTGCTTACGTTTCGATGTCTATCAGACACCTTCCTCAGAGCTTCTGACTGGAGTTCTGCAACCCTTACTGGTTGTGTAAGAAGAAAATTGTGTATCCTAAGTATCTTCCAACCTGATGAAATTATTTACGGACATGCTAAGAACAATATATTTGATTCATACCTTTGTTGCACCAGGCCATACAATGTAATTTCTCCGCCCCCCCCCCACAGCAATCGTGGAGAGTTTCAACATCTACCTTGCACCGGACGACCTTGACCAGCTGCGGATTAAGTACGACATGCGGAACAACGGGAAGTTCTCGTACAAGGCCTTTCTGCGACACTTCCTGCTCCGACTCAAGCCGCAGCAGGAGGGCATTCTGCAGAGGAAGAAACTGCAGACTCCGCGATTCAGCGTAAGTACCTCTGTGAAAATCTTTGGCTTCAGAACCCACCCATACCCAAAATAACCTTAAGGTTGACGTCTTTTTAACAGGGAGAACCCAAACTTTCCCGGTTCAATCTCCAGATGAACCCTGGAGAACCTGTTGTGTCAGTAACTAATTGCATTCTGCAGAGGAAGAAGCTGCAGACTCCTCGCTTCAGCGTAAGTACATAACACTTAACCCTTAATATAACGGGTTGCAAATACAGTACCATGCAGTCAGTAGTATTCAGTATGGCCTAAAGGAATTCCTTTAGACATCAAATCTCACATCTCACTTCAGCATAAATCCTGCTCCTTTAGACTTACCCAACACCAGTTACCATGGTGACAGACGTCTGGTCCTGGACCTTGACCTTACTTGTTTGGAGAGAAAGAAGAAACAGAGCCAAAACAATATGTTGTCCTTCTGCAAATGTTAAGTTATACTAGAAAGGTAACATTTGCAGAGCAAATGCATCATGTTTACTTTTGCATATGGTCTGCTCTGTTAATTCTTACTCAAACACATTCATATATATGGTCATACAGGAGTATGAATCCCTCCTACATGTACCATAAAATTGCAACATTATGTATCCCAACACCGATTACCACGGTGAGAAATGTAAACAGATCGGTTCATCGGCCAAGTCAGAGGTCAGTGTTTGGAACAGAAGAAGAAGAGGAAACGTAGCAAAAACAATATTTTAACTTTTCCTTTGATAAACATAAAATGATCATCAAACTATGTTCTGTGCAGGTGAAGCAGGGTGCAGAGAGCAGCCTCCTGTACGACGCGATGCTGCGAATGCGAGATGTCATCATGTCAGAGTGGCAGCGAATGCGCCGAACCTTCCGCGCGATCGACGCGAAGGGCGAGGGTTTCGTCTCCCCCGTCGACTTCCGTCAAGTCCTCAAGGAATACGGCATCAACCTCTCAGAAGAAGAGTTCTTTCATCTAATGACTTTCTATGACAAGGGGATGGTGGGGAAAATCTCGTACAATGATTTCCTAAGAGCCTATCTGTCACAATAAGATGTTTAGAGTTAAAACTTTAGATCCAACACGGAAAGTTCTCTCACCTAGAGCTTTCAACCAGTCACTCTAGTCTTCCTCAGTAGACTGATGACCCAGTGAGGCTTGTCATGTGGCTTCTTTGAAGTGTGACGTCAACACTGGGTCAGTCTACTGATGTTTAGTGTTAAAACTTTTGATCCAACACAAAAAGTTCTCTCACCTAGAGCTTTCGACCAGTCATCCTCAGAAGACTGACCCAGTGAGGCTTGTCACGTGGCTACTGAGAAGGAAGACCAGTGACTGGTCGAAAGCTTTAGGTATCTGTCACAGTAGGCCCCATATGGTCTGTGCTACCGATTGACTTCCAAAATCCAACAGGTCTTCAAATGAGTATGGCATCAATATCTCAGAAGAGGAGTTCTTTCACTTGATGACTTTCTATGACAAGGGGATGGTGGGGAATCGTACGATTTCTTACGAGCCTATCTGTCACAAAAGGACGCCTGTACAAGATGTTCTCTCAACTAGAGCTTTCGACCATGTCTAACCTCCATTGACGTAAACAGCTAGGATGTTATATAATATAATTGGAGTAGTGACGTTTTAAAGTTGTTGTGCTGTTTGTCAGTTTGTGATGTTTTTGTGTGTGAAACTGTCTTGCTGAAACTGATTGAACATCGACTTTGGTTAAGTTTTGAAGGAAAAAAAACAGCATTTTGTAACTGTTACATTGTGAATGTGACAAGTTGGAAGCCATAATGTTAATGTTTGTAGCTTTGTGAAGCTGACAGCATGTGTACAGATAAGGAATGTACTTAGTATTACTACAAGGCAATCCTACCAAAGAATGTGAAACTGTATTTTCACACTTATGTATTAAGGAACTAGTAAGATAGGAAATGTATTGTTAAGGGAGGGAGGAAGACAGACTAAGCTTGCTTATAATCGTAGCCAAAAAAGAAAAAAGAGTTCTTAGAGCATAAATAGAATGGATCAGAAATAGCTTGTAGAATTCCCCCCCCCCCAAAAAAACTCTAGAATGAATAATTATCAAATATTATGCATGTGCAGCTGCCAAATACTAGACTAAGTATGCCATCTTCCATCTAGTTTACAAGCATATTTTGAAACAAATAATCATAGATAGCTTCAACAAGGTTTGTTGTACAACATTACTTGTAAAGGTCTGTAATAAGTATTAAGAAATAATAAATGGTATATTTGGAAGATAATATGCAAAATGTATCTTTGTACATTCTGCACAGTGTACTTTTAACTGTGTACTTTAAATTTGAGAACATAGTTTATAAGGTAATTGGAACCATTACAGAACTATGTAGTTTTGAAAATCAATGTCTTCTAAAATAATGCAATGCTTAATGCAGCAATATATTTCTAAACAACTCTTTTAATGATAGATATATTTCTATGCTAATTATAACTGCTTAGCTTTTGCATTATTAGGTACTAAATCTATATTTTTGCATGTAAAGGTTGGATCATTGTATTGTAGCCTTTTCAGCCCCAAATATTAACAATTAGAATATTTTGCTTGACTGGATCATAGATATAGAATATATCTATTTTAGATTGTGGACTCCGACTGATAGCTTTAAACAAAACTTGTCCTGAAGTTGTAAGTTGTAAGTTTACATCTGACAACATCAAAACAAGTAATATTATTTTATGTGATGAACGTTAAAAAGTGTTGTGTGAAAGAATCTGTAAATATGGTTTGATTTTGACAGAGTGAAAAAGACTGGATGACAACCAAAGGAGTGAATAAATCTGTCACTTTACATTCTGTTGTTTTCCGCAGCAGTCTTTGCAACTTGTTATCATAAGCATGACTTGTTATGATTTCAAAACATTCAAATGTTTATGGTATACATACACAGACTCACGTGTAACTAGCCTATTATTACTGCTACTATGTATTATGTATATACATTAATTTTGTAACTGTATGTCTGAACACTATACAAACTTAGCACCTACTCAACAGTTTGACTGAGGACTATATGAACTTATAAGATAGTAATATATAGCTAACTCAACAGGTTGTGTAACAACTATATGAACACAGAAGTAACTCAACAGTTTTTTGACCACTATACAAACTCATAACCAACTTTACAACGAGTCTAACCACTATACGAACTAACTCAACAGAATAAGTCTGAAAACTAACGTAGCTTTATACATGTAGTATCTATTGCCTAATATGGAACCTCGGTGTTAAAAAAGCATCAATCCTACAAATACTTACCTAATATTGTAACAAGTCTCAACTTAAACTAGGACAGAATCTTGTTTTAAAGTTAACTTTCTCAGAGATGAGTTGAAGGGGAATAAGTAGACAAATTTGGGAGCTGAAATCAACTCAATGATTCGGGTGTTTCTGTCCTTACACCTTACTTCTATCCCTAACATGTCATGTTCACAACAACTCACTACTGTACAACTGGTCTTCCCAGAACCATCTTGTTTTAAAGTTAACCTTCTACATGCTGCCTAACTCCATAACAAAGTTATAGGGACGTTACTAGAAATTTGCCAACTAGATAAATCAACTTGATAATTTGTGTTAGTCTGTCCTTACATAATATCTTCTACCATTTACCTGATACAAACAGCACAATAAAGGATGATTTGCGTCCTCTACTACAACATATGATTGTTTAACAATCACAACTTTGACAGTAAAAAAATATGGTTAACTCTCAAAATACGCTATTAACAGTTAGAATGCAATATGAAGTACAAACTTTGGGTGATTTTTTTTTGCATTTGTAGTAGATTTCACTCACTGGTGTTTTTTTAGATCTACTGCTACAAGGGGATTTCTTTGCCCATGACTGTTCCAGACTTAAACAGCTGTCTCTACTTATCTTTCAAATTAACGTTAGTTCTTGCGATTATTGTGCAAATAAAAGTTGTCATTTTTCTTTTACTCCCTAAATTTCTTCTGCTACTAGGGGAATTCAGCTCAGAAGAGTAAGATCTGTAAATACCGGTACCCAAAAGATTTTATGTGTACCTAATTTTTTAGCCTGTTCCCAAAAATGAATTTAGAGCCATGTCCTGGTATTCTTCTGCTACTAGGGGAATTCTCTGACTGTTCCAGACTTGACTAGCTGTCTCCACTTGTCCTTAAGGTTAACGTTAGTACGGTTCTTGTGTAAATGAAAGTTTGTTTTCTAATTGTACTTTTTTGTAGTAGATTTTACTAAAGGTTTTACAGTAACTAGATTTTGCTTCTGCTACTAGGGGAATTCTCTGACTGTTCCAGACTTGACCAACTGCCTCCACTTATCTTTAAGGTTAACATTAGTACGGTTCTTGAAGCGGTAATTGTCCAGAATCTCAGACCAGTGACCCACGCCGTACTCCTGCACGCCTTTGATCAGGTTTTCCACCTCGTATTCGGCCCACCTGAACCGGGAGCGGACTTGTCCTTTGCTGGTGATGTCTAACGGTTCTCTCTTCTGTACTAGCCGGCGGGGTACGACAAGACTGGCCGCGCTGCAGGGCAGGGCGCTAGGAAAGTTCTCGGAGCTGTCAGAATCCGAGTCATAGATGTAGTACTTCTTCTTCACCTAACAAAATATGATAACAACTAGTAAGGTATCATGAAAGTTCATCTGTGTTGGTAGTGACATGTTTAAAGTTAATAATAATAGTAATGGTTTCTATTGTCCAAATAGTACCCGTGCAGTTGCAGCCTTTAACGGCTGAATTGATGCAGGGTATCACATAATAATCAATATACATAATCAATACAAATCACAACAAACAAGTAATACACATGATAACACATATGTTTGCTCCACAATTTTTTGTGGAACTGTCGCAAGGGTCTGTGCGGCTGCCATTCGGCGCCACAAGGTGACCTCAATACGACTTTCCCCAACCGAAGTTAGGTACCCATTCACACCTGGGTGGAGTGAGGAAAGTCGTGTAAAGTGCCTTTCCCAAGGGCACAACGTCGGGCGCATGTCCAGACATGTACCGGGTACGACTCGGGTTCGAACCCGGGTCTCCCGGTTCACAGTCGAATGATCTACCACTACGCCACCCGACGCCACAATTAAGACTTTGGTCCAACACAAAAAAATTCAAGGGGCCCTGACAGGAAACGTACATTGGGGAAACAGAGAGGTCTCTAAAAGCTATGTTTCAAGAACATACACGGCCTAGCTCTGCCAGTTCAGAGGTGTCTCAACACATCCACATCCACATCCACGTCACCCGGACATTTTGTTTCACTTGACACTGTAAGGATTTTAGACACCAGTCACTCTGGTCTTCCTCAGTAGACTGACCCAGTGAGGCTTGTCACGTGGCTTCTTTGAAGTGTGACGTCAACACTGGGTCAATGGGGATCCTAATGGAGATCCTATTAAAACAAACAAACAAACAAACAAATAAACAAACCGGCGCTCGGAATGTCTCCTCATCAGAGCTCCAAGTCTCCTTCACCCCGTTTCCGTACTCCGGTCTGTCCCTCGGTCTTTTCTTCGATCCTTGCGTCACGTTCTCCTTCCGTGTCTCCTCTTCTGATGATTCGCTGTCACTTTCCACCAGTGTTCGTCGCTCCGCCTGCTTGTGGACCTTCTTGCGAACCCCGCTTGTGGAAGGCTGGTCACTCGTCATCCAATCTGAATATTCAAGATTAAAGATCACTTTAGTGAACATTACAGTAGGGCAACTAAATTAAGTCCAATTTCTTCTTTTTATCCAATTTTTTCCCAAAAACTGGAAGTGCTTACACCAAGTGCAATTTTTTTCTGAAGCAAGATCTTTTATACGGCTGGATGCCCTTCCTAACGCCAACTCAACAAACAAAGTTTAAAAGCAATTCACTACAAACTAATTATAGCATGACCCACAACACCAACCCACAGGACAGAGACAAGTGGCGAGCTGCCATTAAGCCCCAGATGTACTGTGCAAGCACGTCTAACCCTCGGAAGACGGGGAACAACAGGCGATAAACCGGACAGTGAGTGTGAGTGAGCAAGATGCATTGGCTAATATTGCAATCTATAACAATAACTTGCAATGATTAAAACTGGCGCAACACCCCGAAAGAACATACACTGTACACAGTAGTAAATATTCAACTGTTCATATAGAAAAGCACATATTTACATCTGATGTCTTTTCCAGTGTCTCCTGATTTCTGCATCCGTCCCGGATTGTTTCGGTCGGTGGAAGGGGCAGACGTTGTCTGGGTTTTCTTGCGGTTTTCTGTCTTCTCGAAGTTTTCTTCATCTGTTTGCTGTTTGCGCTTCTCTCCACGGCTCTGCACAGCTGCAATAAACGATAAATAAATAATAAACAATAATCTTTCAGGTCACATTCCAAAAAACAGGTTGGGACAGTTCATCCTCACTTTGGGACAACTGAAATTTATTTTTGGGACAGCGCTGGGACAATAGGAAGAAAAGTTAATTTTGAGGCCTGAATTATTGCACGCCTTTATGTACAGTATAAAAATAATGGTGGTTGTTTACTTGGTTCCCTGTTTGTGTACATGTTTACCTGTACTTACAGAATGTAAGTGAGGGCTACAAACCTCCATGTGTGGCAAACTCATGACGTCCCGTTGTCTCTGACGATGTTTTCTTCCGAGGGCTTCGCCTTTCTGTTGGCTCCGAGTTTTTTGCTGCTTGCTGGTGTTTCCGTGGACTCTTTCTCACACCAGATCCAGATGTTTTCTCTTCGCGGTTTTGCTCCAAATCCTTTCAAATGTAAAGTTACGTGTTAGGTTGTATGTAAATAATGTTTCCATTTTGATGTAGTGTATTTGTATGATGCGCTATATGTTAACTCCAGGAAGACTAGCTGCATACCTGATTCTGTACTTGTATGTTTGCTAATGGAGATCGTGTAGCATAGCGGCAGAACTTTCTACTCAGAACCAAGAGGTCCTGGGTTCAACCCTGTCACCGATCCTGTGCCCTTGGGAAAGGCTTTTCACACGACTTTCCTGGATGGAGGCCTGGCGAACCCCATCTTGCATTAGCCACAAAAGGCAGCAGAATCTTCATCAGCTAGTTGAAGGCAGCTGGCTCAAAATGAAAGAAGAGAAGAAGAAAAGAAGGAGAATTAATAAGGCACCTTCTCAGAAGCAGCCCCGGATGTTTTAGCTTCTCGGCTCTTCGCCAAATCCCCGCGAAGGTTACGGTAGTCGTATCCGTTGACGTCTGTCCACTCTGACCCCGATCTCTCCTCCTTAGCCATGACCAGAAAACACTCCCGCAGCAGTGCAGGGGAATTGAACACAAACTCTTCTTCCTGCTCCTTGGGAGGTGCTTCGTTCTCAGACGGAGTCTCGTACATGTCAGAATCACTCTCAGATTGAGACAGGCTTTCTTCTGGTGCTGTAAAGTACAACACAATACACATTGATTTATTATTTCACAGTCAAGTACAAGTAAAAATAGAACAACAGTGCTTGTCTTGCCTTTGGGGGTTTGCTGATGATTCTGCTACACTGTAGAGTTGGGCTGTAGAATTTGGACCATCGCACACCGGGGCATGCCCCTAGTCCTTTTCAAAAGGTTCTTTAACGTGTGGGGTATGGCTTTCTCCAAACAAAGGGACCTCCATTTAATGTTCTTCCTGAGGGATGTCCCTAACTGAAGCTAGGTACTCCAAAGTCTAACCAGCCTGAATATTTTTTTTTCCATCATCTCAATTTAGTTTCACATGCAGGTAATTTTCAAGGTTAGCATCCTGTACCAGTGCAGGTATACAGAAATGAGGGTTTGAGCTCTACAGTGCTCACAGATATGAGAAAACAAAATATGTCCCCAATAAGCAGGAAAAAGTTGGGAAGAATACAAGACCTCTGCTGTGGTCTTGCTTTTGGACGGCTTGTGCTGCTATACCTGACCCCTACACTGTGAAAAAATGCTGGTGACAACCCTGCTAGAGATAGCCAAAAAAAAAAGATAATCCCTACCTACCGACCCTATTTTTTTTCAGGACTAAAACACAACATTTTTTCCCTCTGCCCTACCCTCTGTTCCGTCCCCAGCCTCTATCCTGGCCCTCAGGACCCGCTGGGCAGCTTTCAGTAAAAACCTTTTTCCACAAAGGTGTGGCTGTTTAACGTGTGTGGTATGGCTCTCCCCAAACACGGGACCTCCATTTAATACCCTACCTGAACCTGAGGGACGTCCCTAACTAACTGTAGTCTGTCTACCTTCTGTTCCGTCCCCAGCATCTATCCTGGCCCTCAGCACCCGCTGGGCGGCTTTCAGGAGGAACGGCAGCGAGAATCCGTCCACGATGAGGTGCAGGAACTGGATCATCCAGGTGAGAAACTTGTCGTACGAACACCTGACCTGAACCAGAGAGTGGTCAGGGTTCCCTGACCTCATCACCTCCTGGACCTGCAAAACGGATGTTCAGATACAAAGTTATTTATTTATTTTTTATTATTTCCAACATGTAATCACCAGACGTGGTGACGGCACACTCACGTTTTTCAACTTATATTAATGCCGCCACCAACACAGGGGACAATACAGTATTTTCACCTTAGCGAAGTGAGGAAAGTGTAGTTACACAAATATCAGCCCACCTTTGAGCGGAGTTTCTTTCTCTTCGCAGTCGTCGCAGCTCCAGGCACCCAGACCCTAGAGAACACCTGCAGTGGTACAAATACCGGTACATGTACATTCAGTGTGATGCAATATTGCAGAATGTCCAAAACTTTGTTGTGCAATTCAGAAATAGTTTCTGCAAATACGTGTACAATACACACCTATACCTCTGGATCTAATCCCAATTGGCATTTACAAAATTGCATGTTGGCGAACATTCAAAAAATTTAATGCATAATGTTGATTTGATTTTGATCTGATTTATTGAAATTGCTACAGTGCAATACACAGTCAACAAATCAGGTCATTGGCCAGGGTCAATGGTCAGTGTTTGATACAGAAGAAGAGGAAACTGAGCAAAAACAAAATGTTTTCCTTCGGTAAACAAAAATCCTGACCTGCTCTGCAGCCTGGAAGTCTCCCCCCCTACAGCACACCAGCACACTCTGTGTCATCACCAGACCGCGAGCCTCGGACACTTGGTCCTCCGGCACCGCGAAGTCGGACACCAGACTGTCGAAGATCGGCAGTGCTGACTCCAGAGCTGTGATGTCACCGTCTTCCTCATACCTGCAAATAAAAATAATCATGAACTAGAAACGCAGACATTTGCTCTGGGGCAAATGCAGCAAATACCTTCACCATATTACCAAAAGGTATTGTCTGTCCTGTATGTATTTGTTTCTATGTGTGGGACACACCAGCAATCAAATCAAATCAAATTTCTGGACTGTTCCAAAAAATAAATGCCAAGGGAGAAGAAGAAGAGGTCTAAAATTATCTTTAGTTCCTTCCCACGTTGTAAATATTATTCAGAATTTCTACAAACCCTACCTCTAAACTATTCAGTCTTGGACCAGCCCGCCCCCCTCCCCATAATAGGGAAGCAAGCAACAACACTCCAAACTTTCAAGCTGCAACATTAAAACCGTTACTCCCCCTACCCAAAACTTCCTTGGTATTCAAGCTCATATTCTTGCAAAACTCTACGACAAGATAGGGAGGAAATTTATTAATTTTTACGTACCGAGTTGTGTAGTCTTTCCCGTCAGCCAATCGGCTCAACAGTTGGATGAGCTTGATTCGCTTCTGCCTCTCTGGAGTGGACTCCACTTTTCCCGCCAACAAGTTCTGCAGAAAGTCCCTGCAGGTGTAAAAAGAGTCGTCTAACGACGAGAAGTGGATCCAGGCCATGTGGCACAGGAATTCTAGGATCCAGCCGTGGGCGACGGCAACCTCCACGTCGAAAAGCGGGTTATTTTTTTCCGCCATGTTTTCAAAACCGACCTCGTCTGGCTGTGACGTCACGCGGAACTGCGGTGCGATCGGTACTAGTTTTGCGCTCTCTTGCGGAAATAATGGGAACTGCAGAAAACGCACAACAGAAGGCGTCATATACATGTATTAGCCTCTACCAGGCTTGAGGGCTCGGCTGAAAATAGTAGAAATTGGCCAAATAGAGAGATAACACGCCGAAGGAGTTTAGCCATCCAGAGGGGC
>NW_017802436.1:176106-208384 GCF_001625305.1 Branchiostoma belcheri | reverse complement strand
CCAGTTTACAGTTTGTGGGCCGGCAAACTGTAAACTAGATGGCTAAACTCCCTCGGCGTGTTATCTCTCTATTTGGCCAATTTCTACTATTTCCAGCCGCGCCCTCAAGCCGTGTATTACAGGCTAATACATGTATATGTCGGCCATTTCACACTCCACTGCACACGGCAAAAATGCGGAAAAGAAATCAAACCCAACAATAACTACAAATGTATATCTAAAATATTACTTATCATTTTACTGTTTATTGTTGTTATCATGTTCTTGCAATTAGCCCCCGGCATGGATTTGCAATAAACTTTCATTAAACATGATCATATAGTGGATCTAGGCGCAACTACGCTGAACGAGTAAAATACGCAGAGAAAAATAACGCTGTTCTGAATGGGTTAGGGTTATCAATTTTGGACAGTCTCTGGGTAAACAAGAACGTAGAGTTTCCCTTCTAGTATCCAGAACCGTGGCTGGGCGAACTAGTAGTTCTGGATAAATCAAGGTGCTGGGTTTCCGTAGCAGGCTTATAGAACTGGGGGTTTGCAATTGGTGGTCTTCGGCTGTTTTCTGATTAGCCCAGTTCTCAAAAAACGGGGGTAATTTAACCAGGCCGGCTATGCTGTCTATGTGCGATCAGAAAATAGCACTTAAAAGCTCCCAAAGACCCTCTCAAACCCCCAGTTTTTGGCATGCTATGGAGGCTAGTTCTGGGTCAGAGACCCTGGCAGCGAGAGCTTTTTATCAAAGGGGTGGGGAGGTTCAAACTACATCATGTACCAGCCAACGTCAAGTAATAAACACTTCAGCAGGAAAAGTTACACGTCGCTTGTTGAAAATCAAACAGGTGTGTGTGTGTGGGGGGCAAACCCGGAAGTGTTGCGTCACTCTGACTTGCTCTGTCGCAATGGGGGAATCCCCTTATGTTATACCTGCATACGTGGTGCGAATGTAACGCGGAACACCATTGGCTGTGGGTTTGATAAGACCTTTCTGAACCGCCTAAAATTCAATTTTCACAGTGCTTAGCTCTGTTGATTGTAGGTTTTTTTTAAACATCTATTCGGTCTTTCTTCCTTGTACTAACCCGTTGTCTGTGAATCTACTACTATAGTGGTGTTGTACATTACGTGGGGAACTTTGGCCAGGAATAGTAACTCACCATCACGGGACTTTCCCATGGTTTCGCGGTGAGTCATCCAATGACAAACTTCGATATATCCTCCTATTCGTTGAGTCCACATCACATTTCGGTTGCGTGCGGCCGCCATCTTGTAAACTTGAAGTGCAAGTCAACTCTGTGTTCAAGTCACAGATTGAAGAAAAACGGTAGGTTTATATATAATAGCCAGTAAGATTACCGTGTATGTGTGTGTGTGTACATGTGTGTGTGTTTTATATATTCAAGCATGTAATTACAAGACGTGGTGACGGCACACTCAAGTTTTTTTCACCTTACACTAATGTCGCCACCAACACAGGGGACAATACAATACTCATTTTCACCTGAGCGAAGTGAGGAAAGTCATGTTAAGTGCCTTTCTCAAGGGCACAAGATCGGTGGCATGTCAGGGCTCGAACCCGGGACCTCTTGGTTCCGAGTCAAGCACTCTGTCGTTACCCCTCACGACCCCACCTTAAGATTACCATGTATCACAGTGTTTAAGGAGGTGCTAACCTTTGCGACTAACCGACTCAGGACATACGTCACTAGCTCACTTGATTGGATCAAAAATAGATCAGAAAATGTGTCAGTCTTTACTAAAACAGTATTTATAAAAAGATACAGATCGATTGATACTGTATTCAATTCATCCCGCATTAGAACAGTTCCTCAAAGCGGCTTTGATTTCAATCCCTCTTTTAAAAAGACTGTACACTACGGTTCATGTCTTGTCTCTCATGGTTGGTAACGGCTGGATAAATGTTGTAACTACGTACTAATAGTAAGCCGCATTTATATAGGCCGTTGCTTTATATCTCGCTAGGTACGAGGAGGAAAGCATTGGTACGTGAGGCAGTAGAGTACTCGAGGGAGTGTACCATGCTGAGTGGTAGTTTCAGTGTAGAAATCGCCACGCTTTAAGACTAAATTACTATATGATTCTAATTTGTTAAAGTTCAAAGTTGTTAATGAAACCAAAACGGCTCAAACCAGCATTTGTGATTATTCGATTGCAATCTGAACCTTGGACTGACTAAAAGTCGTTATTGAACAAATAAGAATATTACCTAACTTCAATCTCCTCCGGACGTTTTGGAGTAGACACTTTGATATATTCCCTTCATCAGAACTCTAGTAGCTGAGATCTTCAACGACTTTGTGTTTCACGAAGTTATGAAATTCTTCATAAACGACAGCTATGGAACACGGCACATTGCTGTCACTACAACAAGGGCTGATTTTCGGTTAACGTTGATGTCGGGTTACAGCCACTGGTGTTGGGTTTTGTGAATTTCTGTACACAGTTTCATTGATCCAAAAGCATAACCATTATTAATTTTTTTATATGTGATTTTTCAATAGTGACACCGACTTCAGTTACTTTGGAGCTGATCCACTCACGGCAATCGTCAACAACTAATCTATATCAATATCGAGAGTCTTGAGCATCAGACGCCAACTCAACGGTCTAAGATGTCGGGAATGTTGAAAGAAGACGCGAAGATTGCTCGAGATCTTTTCTTACAAGGAGCTGGTCAGGTGACCCGGGACCGGACGTACAGCGATCCTATTGGTCACCAGACGAGGAAAAACGTCACTTCCGGATCCGGTCCAACAGGTGCATCCTTCATCGTTGCCTCCGCAAGTGATGCGCTTCAAAGCTTCCGAACCATTCCGGAAAACCGGAGCGGAAACCGGAAATCCGGATCGCGCGAGGTGGTTGCCTAGCGGTCGGGAGGGATCCGCAGTGACGTCACGCCCACGTGACTTGAGGAAAGCCTCCGATAGGCTGTCGACGTTCTTTGATTGGCCGCGGAGCGCCCCGGTTGGTGCGGAGATGTTGGCCAGGCAGGGGTTCTATTACCTGGGAACCGGGGACAAGGTCGAGTGCGCGTTCTGTGGGGGTCAACTGCACCGGTGGGAGTGGTCCGATGACCCGGAAACGGAACACAGCAGACATTTCCCACAATGCCCCATGGTGGTCTCCGTTCGCACTTACTTCAGATAGATGATTTTTTTTAGATCAAGATCAAGGTCTTATTATAGACTAGTCTACACAAGGAAATATAATCTGTATACCAGTAATGTCCTTGGCAAGATGCACATGTAAGGAATTGGTACGTGAACGTGTTTAGGTTTTATCTTCACAGCGTTGTTCATTTCAATAGTATCAACTCATTTATATTTGGAAAATAGAATACAGTACCATGTTTCACTGACGATGGTTTCGTATTACATTTTGTACGTGTATGCAAATGAGGGTGTGCTTTATACTAGTATGTAACATAATAGTACAATATTGAACAATTAAACAAGCGATTAAAATAAGTTTTGTCTCCCTTTATCTATTTTATTTTGTTATTGCAATAGAAAAACCACCTTACCCAAACTACAGGATTGCCTCTTTTTTATGTTTAAAATTATACATAATTCAAATATCAAAAAACATGATTAATGATTATTTTTCCATATATTGATTTTCCATATATTTTCCATATATTGATTGATATCTACTCTATATCCACTCTACGCGACCAGCACTATTTTGGGTATTTTTCAACAACATTGAATAAAATTAACATGTACGAAATAGCAACATAAAAATCAGTAAAAATTGTTAACTTTCACCAATAAACATAATTCATAGCACAAATTACCCCCTTTCTGAGTGTATTTTTCCACAATCTGATTATATTTCATGATAATATTTGATACAAACACGTAATCTGTTAATATTGCTGATTTGACATCTATTTTTGAATATATACATTTTAATAAATAATAGCTGCAGTAGATAAGATTGATTATCCTTAATTGTTACATGTACTAATTGTTACATGTACTAATTGTTACATGTACTAATTGTTACATGTACTAATTGTTACATGTATCTCACTGTCCTGCCTCCGTATTGCACATGGCTCATCCAGAGGTAGAGGTAGACTAGTATTTTGAGCCCTGCACTATATATAAAGATATCTACACAATGGAATGTCCCAAAACCCATCATCGGGCAGCTTTGGTACCCATGAACACTCCCAGAAACACCAGCGCCAGGACACAGCTCATGACCTGGGCGGTGAAAAGGTCATGCCAGGTCATTGACCCCATGATGGTATCCATGGCGATGGAGGCGCAGTAGCCGAAGACGTCCAGGATGCTAACGAGGGTGGAACAGTAACGCTCTCCTCCGAAGGACATGGAGAATACGCCGCCAGGAATGTAGTACGGAGTAGAGATGGTCGCACCGAGGACAAACACTACAACACCGGCTAGAGAGGCCTGGAAAAAACATTGATACTAGTAATAATAGTAGTAAATGTAAGTAATGTGGTAGTAATGTTGATTTGCTTGTTAATCCATTTGTAAAAAAACGGGGGTGTACACTGTAGTATAGATTACAGATGGTCGCTCCGAGGACAAAAACAATCCTGACTAGAGATGCCTGTCGGGCAGGAAAGAACAAAAGTCGTCCGTTACAACAAACTAAAACGTTAGTAAAGCATAGGATATAGCTGGGTTTTCTTTTACACAAGCAGTATTGTCCCTTTATTTGTAACATACAAAACAGTCACTCTGGTCTTCCTCAGTAGACTAATACCTTTGAACCAGTGTTGCTGTCACACTTCAAAGAAGCCACGTGACAAGCCTCACTGGGTCAGTCTACTGAGGAAGACCAGAGTGACTGGTCGAAAGCTCTCTAAGGTGAGAGAACTTTTTGTGTTGGATCTAAAGTTTATTTCTGAAAAAAGACTTTATACAACAAGCCGTTACCTCAATGTTGGGTACTCTCCAGAGGATGACCAGACATCCCGTGGAGATCGCTAGGAGACACGTGAGGAAGAGGAAGCGAGCGCGAGGTCCGATGTGGTCGTAGACGATTCCACTAATCAGCAGGGAGGCCACCGCGCCCGCCTGGAAGGACGAGGCGACGAGAGTTGCATGTCCGGGGGACAGGTGCAGACTGTCCTTAAAATACAGGGGAAGGATGCTCTGCATCTCCATACAACCTGCAATTAAAGAGACAAATCTTCCATAACGCCCCTGTTTCAATTGTTCAGCTATTTAGTAAGTATTTCATGCAATGTTTGCCTGTATCTAATGTTGTGCGTAATGGCAATGTGTGGAACACAGCATCAGCTGAATTTGGTGCATAGTGTTCCTCGTGTATTGACGTTGCAATCTGAATAAAGAACAAACCTGTAAGAAACAGATTGGCGATACCCAGACACCAGAAGGCAGGACTTCTGGCGAAATAAAACAACGCCTCCGTCAGCCCCGCTTTGTCCAGCGGGTGTCCGTTCCCCCCCTCAAAGTCGTCCTTTGGCTTTTTGATGGATGCCTGAAGGCCGAGTTCTACGGGCGACTCTCGCAGGATGCAGGCACTGAGCAGCATCATGCAGAGGGCGACTGTAGCTGCGATGTAGAGGATGACTCGCCAGTGGAGGCCTGAGGGGAGGAAGGGCAAACATACCGATGAGGGTTAGACATTGATACACTGGAAAGGGTACAGAATCAAGCTGCAAGATTCTGCACGGACAACATCATGAGTGACAATGAACTTTATTGCATATTCACACAGAAATACACTAAGCTAGATAACTGAGGCATAAGGATAGAAGGAACAAGTGTTACATTGCTGTGCTACAGCTATGAAAGGGGTGCTGGTGTCATGGAAACAAAAACCTACAGTGGGGGTTACCGGAAGACAGACAAAAAATGTCCAGACTGTGCATGATGTACAAAATGACTTATAAACTGGTGGACATACCAACTACTAGAAGTACCTAGCCGTAACACCACCTCAGAAAAGAACAACTTACAAGAAATAGTCTTTGATTTTTTTTTTAAGGCTTACCTGCGGAGAGGAGACCTCCCAAGAGAAAGGTTGACGCCAGACCTCCAGACCTGCTGGACATGGACATGCCGCTAAAAACCTTCCCATAATGCTCCTCATCAAACCAGACACAGACCAGCTTCGTCAGGGCAGGCCAGCCGCTACTCTGGAGGCAACACAGAAATAAACAAAATAGATAAACAAACAAATAAACAAATGCTGTCATGAAAGTTCATCTGTATTGGTAGTTACATGTTTAGATCTAAGACAAAAAGTTCTCTCACCTAGAGCTTTCAACCAATCACTCAGGGTCAAAGGTATATGGTATGTGTATCCAGGATTACCTGAAAAGCAGGCCAAAATGGCCTGAGTTGTAATTACTGGTTAAATAAATAAATTGAAATTGAGATGTCGCACTGAACCGCAGGGACCCACAAAAAAGACTAGGGGCTGCTAGCCTGGGAGAAAAATCATTCATTCCCTAGCTCACTATGGCTCCAGAGTTCCAGTGTGACAGACTGAATAAAAGTTCTAAATGGGAACTATGTCATACAGTATGCGGCTCCAGATGTCTTACTGAGGGACGACTGCAGTGTGCAAGATGTAGGTTAGCTTGAGGAATGAATCCCCTCTACTATATTGAGTTCCACAAAGTCCTAAACCTACCATGAATATCTTGTTGATCATGAAGATCCCAATGAAGAACAGCTTCGTGTAGACATTAGCGAACAGCGAGGTGAAGACAACCACAGCAGTCAGGGCTGATATCATCACTCTCCTGCCTCCAAAAACATCCGCTACTGCACCAGACAGCATCTTACCCACGATGTACGCACCGTTTCCATACGCCAACACTGTTCCAGCATCAAACTGTTGTGTGAGAATAGCCAATAGAATAGATCGAATAGATAAAATTTTGGTAGAGTTTTCTCTGATCTGGTAGAATCAGGGATTTCATCCTCGGTGTATGCACTGTTCCCATACGCTAAAACCGTCCCGGCATCAAACTGTAGTGGGTAAATATATCATGAAACAAGTTTGAGCTGTAATTTGTAAAGACCAAAAAAAAAAATAATAATTGGACTCGCCCAAATTTTTGACTGTACAACTCTGGATCCAGTCTTTGTCAAGGAATGAGCAATCCTCCGCTTTTTGCTCATTTCTTGACAAAGACTGGAGTAGTACAGTCGAAAATTTGGGTGAGTCCAATTCTTGACTTACTTCTGACAAAATATTTGTGTGAATTTTCTTAAGTCTTGTGTGAATAAGGTCACGTGTCTGTAACCAGAACTCTCACGAGATCACGTTGTGAAGTGATTGGTCATTAATTATCCTGATAAAGGTGACAGTGGTCATTGAAAATTTGATCCCTGTTGTGTGTTGGAATAAAGTTCAACGTTTTACTATGTTTTCTACGTACCTTGGTGAATTCTAGCTGCTTGTCATCTGTCATGGCAGCCAGAGAGACTTCGGTTCCCACTCTGCAGAGGATAATGCTGAAGTAACCCAGGAACAGGCAGCAGAAAATGGCCACCTGCCATCGGACTCTCGGCGCTAGACAAAACAATAGTACGTGTCTTGGTGGCAAGTGTGCATATGTTGACACATTGGCGCACCAAACGTGGGGTCGTGTGGCATAGCAGTAGCATGTTCGGCTCGGAACTATGAGGTCACAGGTTCGAACCCTACTTTGTCACCGATCTTGTGCCCTTGCGAAAGGCAACTTACACTACTTTCCTCACTTCACTCGAAGGTGAAATTGAGTATGTCAGAATGATCATTATCATGATCGTGGGCATTAAAAAGAAAACCAAACCAAACCCAAATCCGTAGTGTGTTTTTGGCACACAGTTAAAAGACAGATTGAGGCTTGTTGGGTGTCACTCCACCGTACAGGAAGGGAAGTCCTGTAAAGTGCCTTTCCAAAACCAAACTGTCTCCGCTCCATAAGCGTTGCCAAAAAAGCTACTTTTCTGGTTGTCAACAGACAACTCATCTAGTCTCTAGCAGACTAACTACGCTGGCTATATAGGAGAATATTTGCCAGGGGAGTTTGGCCGCCTTGTAGGTTTGACTGGCCGCTTCGGAGGGAAAGAAACAACCTCCCCGTGGCCGGACTCCCCTGGACAAAAAAATTATTTTACTCTCCTTTTTGCCGATTATTTTCTACGATCCGTATTTCTGTGCAAAGGCCTGGTGGAGGCTAATAATTGTATATGTGCAACTTATAATTCGGCTACAGAGTTATATCCAACTTACTGAGGAAGGGCTTCCGTCTCCTAGTTTTAAGTTCCCCATCTCTGATCTTAAGACGGTCCAAGTCGTCTCTACCGCTGTCTTGGGATGACAGAAGAAGCGGGTGTTCAGGCCCTTTCGCGTCAAGTTCTGTATCTTTCGAAAAGTCCATCTGGACGGAAACCAACGTCAACTGGACGGGCGAATCGGCATTGCGGTATCAACTGAAGGTTGTTCTTCTGTGTTACAACACTTATATCGTCACATTTCATTCAGAAACGCTACATTTTTGACAGTTTTCAGGCCGGAACTTGAGGTAAGAATCGTATAAGATTGTACCGGGAGACGTGGCTTCGGGTCAAAGTTTGAGGGCGGCAAAACCAACCTTGAAAACACGATAACAAAAACAATAATGGTTAGAATCTCGGCTATGTTGGCAAATTAAAAAAAATTATAAAATCTCTATGATGTATATAATATACTTAAATGGTTTGATAATCTGACGGATACTCTGCAAATTTAGGTAACTTTAAAAATAATTGATCATTTTTCGCCCTCAAAATCATTGGTGAGGTCAACGGAAGAGTCCACTTTTACTGTGGTTGACAGTATTGTTACATTTTTAAGTTGTAAAATTATCTCTTGATTTTATCAGTGTAACTATATTCAATTGGAATTTTTCTTTATATGTTTAAAATAATTGTTACGTAGTACATTGACGCAGTATTACCTCTTTCCTGTAGGTAATATTGTAGAAAAAAATTAGCTCCCACTGGCCAGCGTGGTTTGATCCGACTTATTTCTGCAGACGACACAGTCAAACTATATATTTCCTATCTCTGAAGTCACAACAAAAAAGGTCCCACCATGGCAACAGAACGGGACAAGCGAGTCCTCAACTCCATCTTTAATCCGAACCTTCCTTTTGGAGACGTCGTGGAAGACGAACAAGAAAGCGAGGAGCAAGAAGGTATAGAAAGAGGGTGCTGGGTTTTTCTGAGGGTGGGAGGGGGGTGTAGTGTTAGATCTCGAGCCCGTGCCAAGTGGCACGTACGTGGTAGACAGAGACACAGATGTCATCACCTAAGGCCAGCCGGATTGAGAGAAAGCCTTCCTGAAGCAGTGAACAAGCAGATCGTTTTTGTTGTCCTTGTTTGATATAATAGAGGAATACCTAGAGAAGCAATTGGCTCTTGACTGAACCAAGCGCAAACTAGCACCAAGAGACCACGTCTAGCGATGTAAGTATAACATCTGTGTCCATAATATCACCAGGGTCCATAATATCACCACCTTGAGAAATAGTGTGCTTAAAGATATTTTTACCGTAACATACTTTTGGTATGCACTCCTTCACACATCAAATGTACTAGTACATACCTAGGGTATGTTGCAGTAAAAATATCTTTAAGCACACTGTTTCTCAAGGTGGTGACATTATGGACCCTGGTGATATTATGGACACGGATGTTAGATGTATTAGCTGTTAAACAAGGACAACCACAGCAGCAACAACAACGTAGCTGCTAGGAGGTATTAAATAGGAGAGGTTTAAAAGAAAATTATGACCTAGTATTAAAAATGACAGTCCTTGTGATATAGCAAACACAACTGGTTAAGAGTTAAAAGTCAGCTGTTCATTTGACATGGAGATCATTTTCTTTCACTTCTACAGATATCTATTTTCTTATCTCCATCACCACTTTTTACCTTTTCAGGACTAGAAGACAACGAGGCAGTAAAAGAGGCGAAGCGTTTGGAGCTTCTGGCTGTGCAGAGTGCAGAGAACGGGGACGTTGACCAGGCACTGGACCTGTTTAACCAGGCCGTGGGGGTGGCACCAGACTGGGCGTCTGGGTATAACAACAGAGCACAGGCACTCAGGCTCAAGGGAGATGTCCTAGGTACTATAACCCTTACCCTATAGCTGACTCCTAACCTGAACACTCAGGGTACTACAGTATAACCCTTACCCTATAACCCCTAACCTCCAGGGTACAACCCCTGGCCTCTAACCCCTAACCCCTAACCCTCAGGGTATAACAACATGGCACAGGCACTGTAGCCCAAGGGGGATGTCCTAGGTAACTTAAACTGACCCCTAACCCTCGGCCTCTAACCCCTGGCCTCTAACCCCTAACCCCTGGCCTCTAACCCTCAGGGTATAACAACAGGGCACAGGCACTCCTACTCAAGGGGGATGTTTTTGGGAACTAATAAGACTTGCACACAGTCACTGCTAGGCTTTGTGTAATGTGAAAAAAAATGAGAACCTCGGAAAAAAAAAAATTTGAGTACTGTACCTGGTGCCTACAGTACTGTTTTCTTTCACTGTCAGATGCTCTGTTCTAGCCATAGTCTCTGTACTTGTTTAAATGAAAGTTACTGTTACCATGAAACAGTGAACAAATTCATGTTTTCCTACCCAGGTGCCCTGGACGACTTGAACAAAGCCATTAACCTGAGCCAGGGAAAAGGCAAGGCGGCGTGTCAGGCCTTCACTCAGAGGGGACTTATTCACAGGTAAGGACCAATGTAGTTGGTTTGTTTTTTTCCAGAAACTGTACTGGAAAAGTTGGTTTTAAAAGACTTTTTCCTTCAGATACAGGGATACTGTTTTGGGTATGCCTTTAGATATTTCGTGGATGTACGTGGATATCCAATTTCTTGTTTGGCCTAGGAAAGAAAATGTTGTATTTCCAGTTTCCCAACCGACTCTAGAAAAACCTGCCGACCTTAGATCCCTGCAAGGGACATAAATTTTTCAAGCTGATCAACCTTTTCTATCTCCATGATCCGACACCTAGGTGATAAAATGTTGTACAATTTGTTTTCTAACATTGGCATTGAAAATAAAAGTGTCCTCATGCAAGTTTTACTTTGTTAAACTGTATTGTGTAAGTTGGACCCCTATATACAATGTAGATATCACTAAAGTTTACAAAAGAAAAAAAAGATAATCCCTACCTACCGACCCTAATTTTTTCAGGATTGAAACAGGAAACACAACATTTTTCTTCCCTAGGCCTTATCCAAGTTTCCATTCCATAAAATATTCCGTGGATCACCTGTTTCCCCTTAGGTTGGAAGGCCGAGACGAGGCAGCCTTGGATGACTTTAAGAAAGCGGCGTGCTTGGGGAGTGAGTTTGCGAAGACTCAAGTGGTTGCCATGAACCCCTACGCTGCTCTATGTAACCAGATGCTGAGGGAAGTCATCGGAAAACTGAAGAGAGGGGAGGCTGATGAGGAATAAGTAACTACACAGCTCTGCTCTGGACTTTTTAAACAGAGATTTCCCTAAAGAATGGAAATGTGACTGTTTGATAGTACTAGTGGGGTTTTGTGACTGGATAGGATGCCATTCTAGATGAGATGTAAAGCTCAAACATCCCAACAAGACTTTCAATGAAAACATACATTGCCATGGCGACAGTGATTGCTGTTAGGGTTATTGTTTGCATGGCACTGCCATGATTTCATGATTTTGAGGAAGATTTGGTACATGTTAAGTCTAGACAGATACAGTCCACTCCTCCCCTGAGTGTATAGTGAACGAGCCCCGGTGTCACAGAAAGTAGGGCCATCCGGGGCAGAGAGGTCTTCCCAAGGGTTTCAAGGAATATGGGCATAGATGTGGGTCAGAGAAATGCCTGTGGACATTCCGCATGCCTGTAGATAAAATGCCTGTACCATTCCTAGAATTCTTGCAAACTGCACACAATACTGTACCATTAGGCTCCTCCCTGAGACGTCGCCAAAAAGTGTATGTTTGAAAAAAAAGGTATAAATGCTGGAGATTGCACCCCTGTAAAACGGTCACTGTGTCCCGTATCCTGGTGTCCAAACCATAATCAGCTGCAGAGTCTTATGTTAGTAAGGTCAAAAAGTTACCGAAAATCTGTACCCTGACACAGTTTCCAAGATTTCCTTCTTGCCCTAAGTTTATATGATGTCCTTTTGCTGATCATGATTCAGGTTTTACGACTGATAATTAAAATGTCTGTGAGACAAGAAAATTAATTGATGTGGCGTTGTGTTAAGTTTTATTTTCCAGTTGAGCAGCCCTTAATACACAAAGTTGCAGACACACATAATATTTTAAACATCCATATAAATATATTCAACCTACAACAGCATAAAATTCATGCATTTCTGTATCAAACACTCTCATGATATGTCTCAAGTCACACATGCCCTTTCTGTCCATGCTATGCCATTTGGTAATTCAAAAAACTATTTTTGGTTACTGAAAGCCATATTTTTTACATTCTAAAATGTTTGATATACTCTGACATCAATTTCTACAGCTTCGATAAAACGTTTATCAAATGTTTTCTTTGACTAAAGCAGAAAAACTACTCAAGAGTAATGACAAAGCTGCCTCTAATGTTTGGACCCTAACCTGTACAATGTTTCTTCTTCACTAAAAAAAGCTCCATAAAGGAAAAAAAAAGAAATAGCAGCTCCTTGGTTATTTGTTCCTCCTTCCATTGGAATATTTCACACTTTCTTAATTGCGCAAGTCTGGACACTTGGACATTGGGTGGATATTCAGTCAAGTTACAGAAAGGTGAGAAGTTGTCCATGAATTTGTTCCTGCAATCATGTCACTGTAAAATTCAGCCATGACACAGGGTTGAATGTAATGAACATGCGTGTCTTAATTATAACATGATTGAAACTCTTGATTGCAGTAAAAATGCTATATTCTCTACTAACATGCTTGACTCAAAGTCAAACGGACAAGTTGACAGCTCCACAATTGACATTAGCCTGGAATCCTATCTTGTTAGCTTTAATCCGCTTCAATATTCTTAGATAGCTTTAAACAACTTTTAGAGTTAGATGTTCAAGGGTTCGGTGTAATGTAGCCAGCTGCCGCCGCGCCACGTGCCTGTGGAGCTGGTGTGTTTTGCTGAAGGGCGGTTATACCGGCTATACAGATGCAGAAATTTGATACTTTAGGACCAAAGCAAACCTAACAATATGGGTTTCCAGGCTAGATTGACAGACGCTATCTAACACAAAACCACCCAATTCCTAAAATCCGCTTACTCTAACTTCAGTACTTTGCACACGACTATTATACAATACTCTGTAGATACTTTGTCTGAGACTGAAACATTGTTTGGTGACTTTTCAGCGCTGTAGATATACAGACATGTACAGCAAGCACCTCATGAGTATAACTACTACACTACATCTCTACTCACATACATGTACATGAAAACCTGCTTCTCTAAACATCACACCATAAAAATCCGTATCCAGTTGTAGCAACACAATCACTGCTGAAAGACTCGGTGTTTCTCAAAAGCGTCCTGGAAAGTCTCAAATGTTCCTCTTCTTCTTCACACTTTGTGGGTTCATAATTTAACTGGCTGGTATCCATGGTTACTGTATAATAACAAAAGGTATGAAAGACAGGAGGCGGGAAATTTGTCGGTTGAGGTACGGCTGGCTGTTTGGATTGCCATGGTTACCGTTGCCATGGTTACAGTTGCCATGGTTACAGTTGTAACGGTTGCCATGGTTACAGTTGCCACGGTTGCCATGGTTGCAGTTGCCATGGTTACAGTTGCCATGGTTACAGTTGCCATGGTTACAGTTGCCACCATTACCATGGTTATGGTTGCCACAGTTGCCATGGTTACGGTTGCCATGGTTGCAGTTACCATGGTTACGCGAAGTACATGACGCGCAGCGTGTCGGGGTGGACCTCGACGGCCCGAGCCATGTCCATGGGCGTCCGCTCCCCGCTGTCTCCGGACCGGTGGGAGCCCTCCCCGCTGGAAAACAAACAAAATAACTGTTAACATGTTAACATGTCATGCACACACACACACGCGCTCGTACACACCCTCCCCGCTGTCTCCGGACCAGTGGGAGCCCTCCCCGCTGGAAAACTAACTGGTAACATGTCACGCACGCACACGCGCATACACACGCGCATACACACGCTCCTTGCTGTCTCCGGACCGGTGGGAGCCCTCCCCACTGGAAAACAAACAAAATAACAGCTGTTACAGAGCTGTTAAAAAAACTTGTCAGACAACATCACACACACACATGCACGTGGTGAGTGAAAGGTTAAAAGTGAGAGGTTAGGAGCTGATTGGTCGTGGTGAGTGAAAGGTTAAAGGTGAGACGTTAGGAGCTGATTGGTCATGGTGAGTGAAAGGTTAGAGGTGAAGGGTTAAGGTCTGACCTGTCATGGTGAGTGAAAGGTTAAAGGTGAAGGGTTAGGATCTGACCTGTCGTGGTCCTTCTCCACCAGGTGGTAGCGAGCGCGGACCTATGAGTGAAAGGTTAAAGGTGAAGGTTCAGAGCTGACCTGTCATGGTGAGTGAAGGGTTAAAGGTGAAGGGTTAGGATCTGACCTGTCGTGGCGAGTGAAAGGTTAAAGGTGAAGGATTATGACCTGACCTGTCGTGGTCCTTCTCCACCAGGTGGTAGCGCGCGCGGAAGGCGACGAGGTGAGCGTAGTATGCGGGGGCGGGGATGGAGACACTCCGGGTGCAGCGGACGTACGTGTGACACAGCTGGTACGTCAGCATCTGCAGGTCGTCTGCAGCGAAGTTGTTGTCATCCCAGAGGACATGGTAATGGGACGGTCTACTCGTGCCCTGGGGGGGGGGGTAAGGAATAAAGTTAACATTATACATGAGATACTGGCTACATGTACATAAAACCGTGAAATAAATGAAATTGTCCCAAATCTTTTAAACATCATCTGTTATCATCACAGAGGACGTGGTAATAGAACGGTCTACTCGTGCCCTGGGGGGGGGGGGAGGAATCAATGTTACAAAACGGGAAGTATATGTATTGTATTATCTCAGATACATGGATTGGGAATCAAAACCCTGACTACACAATCCACGTACATGTACATGTACAACACTCCATCTTACATGGCTGCACAGGTAGAAGTCGGACTCGGTACGATGTATTGGTTTGGGAATCAAACCCCAAATCTCACGAATGCCATACATGTACAACACTCCAGCCTACCTGTATACCAGCATGGCTGCATACTTTTAGGAAGAAGTTGAACTCTTTGAGAATGTACATGTACTATTATACTACTATCTCAGACCGACACATGGATTAGGAATCGAACCCTTCAGTTTGTTTTTGTTTCAGTTTTTTATTCGCACTTTAAAATAAACGTAACAATACAGATACAAGAAAATATAAATAAAATGTAACAGTGCAGGGAGGCCGGAAGCATAAAATGCTTATGAGGAGGCCTCCCTTAATAACATGATTAACAATTCAAATAAATCAGATAAATAAGAAATAACTTAATAATTAGGTAACGGGTAAATGAAACAAAACAATAAAATACCTTGACTTCACAGTCTCTAAATATAAAACTCCATCTCACCTGTATACCAGCATGGCTGCATAGGTAGAAGTCAAACTCCGTTGGATGTGTGATGCCGACATCTACCGTGGTCCCCGCTGGGATGTTCCCACTCTTCCCAATCTATCATAACATAAATCAAAGAAACTAGCTGAACACAACATTCCTTCCAAACATTAGCGGGGAAAAATGACACTAAAACTCTCAGTGACACTTACAATGTACATTGTTACCGAATGAGTTAATGAGTTTACTGTTAGCTCATGACTTTAGAACTGTTACAACAGAATGTATGCAGCCAGTACATGGATATGCCAAAAAATGCCACAATCGAAAGAGCCATACAACTGTATGGCGAAGAAAATTTCATGGGTGTGGACATGTGAACCGCCACAACAACCTGGCTAAGACCATCATTCTTCCACAGAACGCTGAAGGGAAACACGGCGAGGCAGACAGAAGAAAGTCTGGCTGGATAACATCAAGGACTGGACGTCCCTCACCGTCCCACAACTCCTGACAGCAGCCCAAGACAGGAGGACCTGGCTACATCTCTGCAAAGTCTGCCTTGTCCCCCCAACGACTAGTGTCGGTCATGGGACTACATGTAGGTAGGTTACTTTGTTTCATCCTACCAAATTTGCCTTAAAAGCCTAAAACCCGTGGTCCTGACCTGTTCCTTCTTGTCGGAGCAGAAGAGCCGGGTGTGATGCCGCTTCTGCACCACGATGAAGGTCACGCCCGGCTCGTAGCCGATCTCCAGTCGCACGCACGCCTCACGGATCGCTCGCAGCTCGTGCCACAAAACCTGGGGGGGGGGATAAAGCTGGTTTATTTGATCAGAATCATAAAATACAACACACCAAGGGCTCCACAATACAATTATTATCATTATAATCATAGTAAAAACATTGTAATATTTAAGAAAGTCCTACATCAGGTTCTATGCAGTGGGTTTTGAAGCAGGTGGCGCTTATAAAGGACTGCCCTTGCCTAACCCCTGACCCTGTGCCTACCCCTGATCCCTGACCTTCACCCCTGACCTTCACCCCTGACCCCTGACCTGTTGGAACTGCCCCTCGCTGACCCCGTCGCGGTACATGATGATGCGGGTGGGTTTGAAGCGGGTGGACTTGTAGAACTGGATGAGCAGTTCGCGGACCATGGAGGCCAGGTCGGCGATAATCTCCTGCCGGTGCGTCTGGATACGGACGGTCGCCGCGTAGCGGCTCGGGTGGGCGTCCATGCTTCCTACAACCTAACGGGACAACGGGAGGGTAAGGACTAAGTCACACACAAGTCATGTTACCGGCTCCGGTGGGCATCCATGCTCCCTACAACCTGCAAAATCCACACAGAAGTAAGATATACACAAGTCACGGTACAAGCACAGCTACAGATCATCCATGCTTGGGGCGTACCGGCTAGGATGGGCGTCCATGATGATGATGCTAGTAACACACTTTTCAACCATGCTCAAGTCACACGTAATCATTCCAACATTCAAAGAAAAAGATTGAAGTGAAGTGTGATTGAAGCGAAGTTTTTTGGACATACAGCAGCGATAGAAGGTTTCCTCTTATCCTGGTCAGGAGATGCTACTTAGAAGTAAAGTTACACACTTTTCAAATATGCACCAGTGAATAATCATTCAAACATGCCAAGACTGAGCACGTCGGCAGAACGTACTGCACCTGCATGAAACCCTGATTTTTCACAGTTTTCATTGAGTGTTTGGTCAACGCTGTATTTTCACGTTACGTTGCAGAGGATATCTTTTCTGACACAACATTTTCAGAAGCTACAGTAACTGGTAACTGTAATGTCAACCTTATGTACTCGAATACGACTTTACATGACACATTCTGTCGACGTGCTATGCACAGTACACAGGTTTCGCGCAGGAGAAGTACATTCTGCCGACGTGCTTTCAAACCATGAGTCACACAGAAGAGACAGTCTGCCACAGTGTGTGTGAAGTGACATACAGCAGCGATAGAAGGTTTCCTGCCATCCCCGGCCGGTGGATGTGTCACATCGGCCCCCAGGAAAACCACCGGCTCCAGGAAAATGTGAGGGCTGGAAGAGAGGAGAGGGGGTGAGCGGGTTGCTATGGTAACGTGAGGTTTCTATGGAAACGTACCGCGGCGATGGAGGGCTTCTTCTCGTCGCCTGCGGGTGGGTGGGTCACGTCCGCTCCCAGGAAGATCACCGGTTCACGGAACACCCGAGGTCTGGAGGGGGGGAAAACATGTACAGTCTCCAACATACAATTATTAAATAAATGCAGTGGAAGATGAATTTACCCACTTGTTGTATAATATGTGGGTTCTTCAATTTTAGTAGTAAAATTGTTTTCTCGTGGTAGGGTATAGTGGGAAAGGGAGCATTTTGAACACGGTGGTAAGTAATTGTTTTCTGATATCGTCATAAAATGGACAATTAGAGATGAAAAGATGGGCAACCCTGGCTGTCGTTTATACAGCTGAAGCAATGAAGTAAATAAAAATACCGTATATGTGGCACGAGAATGTTGTTGACTCCTCCCAGCTTGACGTTGATCTTGAGGCACAGGTTGGAGAGCGTCTGCGGAGACGTCTTGATCACGTTCTTCACCTGGACGCACTGCGTGGCCACGCCTAGCAACGTGTCTCCCACCCGCTTCACCTCAGCTGAAGGGAACAACAAAACTTGTCAACAACAACAACAACACAGTGACCCTAACCCCTCAACCCTAACCCCTCAACCCTAACCTCCACCCGCTTCACCTCCGCTAAAGGGAAAAACAAAAGTCGTCAACAACAACACCCTGGCCCTGACCTGTAAACCCTAACCCCTCCACCCTAACCCCTCCACCCTAACCCCTCCACCCTGACCCCTTCACCCTGACCTCTCAACCCTGACCCCTCAACCATAACACCCAACCCTAACCAGCTACAAGCCATATTTACTTGTTTGTTTAGGTGCTTAGTATACATATTTGTTCCTTACCATAGACAGGTGTTTTGCCAGGTAGCTCCTAGTTTGTTTGTTTGTTTACACGTTTGTTTGTTTGCTCCTTACCGTAGACAGGTGTTTTGCCAGGTAAGACCACCAGGATCAGCTGCAGGCCCTGGAAGGTGTTTTTCAGGTAGCGGAACATTTTCTCCACCTGGTCTGCTCCGGTGGCGTACTTACAGAAACACGGCTGGCCCAGGATGGGCATGCCTGCGTCATTCGAGATTCTCTGCAGTGACTGTGTGAAATTTCTGCAGCAGAGGGAAAAACAGCACCATTTTTTTTTAAAATACAGCTAACATTCTGTAATGAATCATGAGACTTCCTGCTGCAGGAACCATGAGAAATTTCTGCAGCAGAGGGAAAACAAAATAACTGTTAAACTTTTAAAGCAGCTCAGAAAACATAAGAAACACGGCTGGCCCAGGATGGGCATGCCTGCGTCATTCGAGATCCGCTGAAGGGACTGCATGAAATTTCTGCAGCAGGGGGAGAATTGTAGTACTATTAATGATATAATTATACATGACATTGTACTAAGAAAAAAAAGCTAGCAAACACTAGTTGGGCAGCCTTCTGTATCTACAGCAAAAGGGTCTGCAGTTTTTTCTAGGGTCAGTCGGGAAACAGGAAACACAACATTTTTTACGCCAAAAAGCAGTTACTCAAGTACAACCGGTACAACATTTTTTGCCTATAGGCCTAATAAAAGTATACAACTCCCATATCTACCACTTCTGAGACATGGGCTGTGACGGCAGAGGATATACTAACTCCATGAGGCCATGGTGAAATAGATGTGCTCCAAAACCCTTGAGGTCCAAAGAAAAAATGGTTTGACAACATAAGGGAGGACTTCCACCACTTGAACCTAGTAGACGTAACATCAACCCACAGGACAGAGCCAAGTGGCGTGCTGCCATCAAGCCTCAGTATTGCAGTGCAAGCATGTCTAACCCTCGGAAGATGGGGAACAACAGACGATAAACCGGACAGTACTAGTGTGTGTGCGTACCTAAGTGCCTGCTCGCTGCACTGCCTCTGTGGGGCGAAGCATGCCATCGCCCAGACGCGGATCTCGATCCCGGTGTGGAACTGTTTCCCGCGCATGTCCCACACACCCTGGTTAGGTACAACCGTCGCCCGAGTCTGCAGAATTGGTACAGCACAGTACAAATTAGTGATACTTCGATAAAGGTTATAATTACTAGACATCCAGGCAATGAAATACACAAGAAAACTGTTACAGTAGTATTATATTTACTACTATAGATTTGGAAAACTGTTAGTAACACATGTTCCAAGTAGAATGCTCTACCTTTTGTCAGTACATTTTTGTAGTAGTTAGTGTCACTGTTTTCTTGTGAATCAACATGGTATGGTAGCATCAAGAATAACAAATAATTAAAATTGTACTGTCTGACAGGCCTAACCTACATGTAGACACTTGCACTATATTTCAATTTGACAATCAAACTACTCTACTAGCAAACACACAGCAACCCCCCCCCCCAGACAAGGAAATACTCAAATACTGATGGAAGACATTAAAGATAACAAAATTAAAGCAGAACATCTGTCTCTACATCCTTGCTTATTTCTAAATTTTGATATACAAATTAAAAAGTTTTTTGGAATCCTTATTCTTTTGTGCCGATCGCAAAATGTATCTTAAATTTCATGACCTTCATCAGTATTTGACCTTCACCTTGCCATGCCCCCCCCATGCCCTTATAACCCGGGGTCAGAGTGCGCCGTTTACATTGTTTACCCTGCCTCCGTACTGCAGCATCGGGGGGTCAAGGACACGACCTTCAATCTCCGCCATGTCCGTCGAGATGTTGATCCCAAAGTCACGCACGTAGGGGTCAGAGTTGAAGTTTGCTTTCTGCATCTGAAGATGAATTTTTAAAAAAATATAGAAAGGTAACATTGTCAAAGCAAAATTAATGCATAGTGTTTTCTTTCACATTGTCTAGCAGTCTACATGTAGCTTAACAAACTACTGTACAGTTGCTGTAACAGTAACTGCTCCAAGTGTGCCCTGATACATAATGTAACCCGACACCACAGGGTGCCTGCTACAGCACTAGTTACCATGGTGACAGACGCCTGGTCCAGGGCATTGCCATATCATTTACAACTGACGCAAGTTGAGTGGAATTTTTTTTCTAGAACAAAAAACACAGAAACTTTATTCTAACTCCTGAAATTGTTCAGGAAAATCTTTCACTCACCAACTTGATGATTTCTTTTTCTCTGTCCGGTGCAGACCGAGCTGTGGCCTGTGGAAAGCACAAAATTTACGATGAGCATTTTTATTTCAATGTCACTGCAGGGCAAAAAAAGTCAAAGGTCTACGACCTGATTAAAACATAAAATTATTTGAAAATATTGTTTAAAAAATGCCAGCAGGACAAGGGTTAAAATTTGTAACAAATAAGGCATTATGGGTAGATATTAAAACTTCGGTGTGAGACCTTGATCATGGTGGAGGTCTGCATGTCCGTCAGCTTCTTGATGCACCGTTGCCCGGCAACAATGTTACACACCTGCAGCCATTGGTCGAAAACAGAGCAGTATGCAAATTAGCCGGTAACGGTGTAAAAAGTAACAGAGTGATCGAATGCAGGATTGAACTATCTTAGACTTGGCATCACAAAGTACAGATAATCAGCTAATAAAGTTAGCACTGAATGGCAGCCGCTCCAGACCCTTGCGATTAAGCCCCAATAACTGTAAGCTCCTCACAATTCAGGCCTTGGCTGCAAAGAGAGTAGCCGGCCCACCCAATAAGATATATTGTATACTTAGATTAAGTAGGTAACCTCACCTCCAGAGGAAGGTAGGTGTGTTTCTGCTCCTGTCCCACTTGTAGACAGGGTAGGTGGGGAAACCTGCAGAAAGTTCATTATGTTAATTAATTATCAAGTATTAACAATTAACAAAGAGGCCCAATAGTTCAGATGTCCAATAGTTCACATGTCTACCTAAAACAAATAGTTACCCACATAAATATGATGGCAAACACAGCAACAAAAATTGCAGAAGTATCACCAAAATATGTACTTTGGAGCAACATGGTAAATTTGAAAAACACAATTGAAAAAAATACGATGAATCAGTTGACTCACTCGAGTTTCCTCTTGTGTCTCTCCAGGAAGTATTTTGCCACGGTGCACTCCACTGTTCTACCATCCTCCAGCTGCAGGGGGAACCTGAAGGTGGAACACAGACAAATCTCATCAGTAAAGTGACTCTGTTCACACAATTCAGTCTCAGAGGTTTTTATTCATCTGTCATTGTTTACTCACACACACACACACACACACACACACACACACACACACACACACACACACACACACACACACAAACACACACACAGACACACACGCACACACACACACACACACGCGCACACACACGCACGCAGACACACACACAAGCACACACACATGCACACACACACACAGACACACGCACACAGACACACAATCACACACACACACAATCACAATCACACACACACACACACACACACATCAACAATCAAACTCACGTCTGTGTCTGTGCAGGTCTGCGCGTGACGTTACAGACACGATATTTCCTCTTCATCTGTCCACAGTGAGTGATCTCCACCTTCAGACCTGCAGTCGAACCAGGAGAACATGCGGGGAAACAGACAGTGGGTAAATAGCTTCATTTTGCAAACAAATAAACAAAGCCAGAAAGTATGTAACAGGCATTGGGTAAATAGCTTCATTTTGCTAACGAATAAACATTACAAACAAACAAACAAACAAAACAGGCATTGGGTAAATAGCTTCATTTTGCTAACAAATAAACAAACAAAACAGGCATTGGTAAATAGCTTCAATTTGCAAACAAATAAACAAAGCCAGAAAGTATGTAACAGGCATTGGGTAAATAGCTTAATTTTGCTAACAAACAAACAAACATTCAAACAAACAAACAAGGCCAGAAAGTATTAACAGGCATTGGGTAAATAGCTTAATTTTGCCAACAAATAAACAAACAAACAAAATAGGCATTGGTAAATACCTTCATTTTGCTAACAAACAAACAAAAGCTTCCTTTTGCAAATAAACAAAGCCAAAAAGTATGTAACAGGCATTGGGTAAATAGCTTCATTTTGCAAACAAACAAACAAACAAAACAAGAAAGGTAACATTTGCAAACCAAATGCATAATGTTTACCTTCACATGGGTTCGATCTAGACTAACAAACTACTGCTCTGTTTATTCTTACTCAAACACATTTATATATTTGGTGACCAGCCCCTCCAACTCTGTCCTGCCACTTGCTACATAAAGTAACCCAAAACCACAGGGTGTCTGCTACAGCACCAGTTACCAGGAAATCAAATTATCAACCAACCTTTAATTTCCTTGGTGAACTTGACCCTTTGGGAATCAGTGAGAGGTCGTCTCTGTTCGTTGATGTCTCTGATATCCAGAACTTCACACATGAACTCTATAACAGGCTGGGCCTTGTAAAACGCTGTGGCTGAAACTGTAGGGGGCAAAGGATATAGGTTATAGGTTAAAGGTCAAGAACTTCACACATGAACTCTATAACAGGCTTGGCCTTGTAAAACACTGTGGCTGAAACTGTAGGGGGCAAAGATTAAATGTTAAAGGTTAAAGGTCAAGTTTTTCAGACAAACTCTATAACAGGCTGGGCCTGTTATGGCTGTTATGGCTAGAATGTTGTGGCTGAAACTGTGGAGGTGCAAAGTCACACTTCAAAGTCACACTTCAAAGAAGCCACGTGACAAGCCTCACTGGGTCAGTCTACTGAGGAAGACCAGAGTGACTGGTCGAAAGGCGGAAAGCTCTGAGTGAGAGATCTTTGTTGTGTTTTAACTTTAAACACATACCATCTATGTTGAGCATCATTTTCCACTGTGAGGGTCTGACGCTCTGGTGAAACCCGAACCAGACCTCGCGACCTCCGCCCAGCGGGTGGCTGTAACCTTCAGGAGACGAGAAGAACGAGCGACCTACAGGGGTGTACCTGGGGCAAAGGTCAGAGGTCATGTGTCATAGGTCAGATCCTAGGATATGCCCTTATAATTAATGTTGAACATTTTATCTAAGAATCTTGTAAATGTGCGGAAAACTTTACAAAATTCAAGCAGTACAAGTGACCACCTCTACATAAGGACCACCTGACCAATGTGAGTGACCACTTTTTGGTGGTGTCGCTTTCTTAAATTCTCCAAACAGCTAGGGAAGACATTTTAACAAAAAAAAAAAACAGCGCAGTGAAATCCCAAACTCACGTCATGGAGGGCAGGTGTCGCATTACGACGTCGAGCGCCTGGATGGCCTCGAACGGAATGGCGGCCAGACGACCTTCAAGAGCCTGCTCCAGTGTGTACAGGCTGACCTTGGCCACCCACTTGATTGACACCTTGAAGTGGCGATCTTTTCCCCCGTCACCCGGTAACGTTACATCTAGCTCCACCTGCGGTTGGGATGGAAATTTTAAAAAATGAGTCTGTTGGGCTGTAGCCATGGTAATCAACTTGATGGACACTTCAAAGTGACAATCTTTTTTAGTGAAACACGAGACACAACATTTTTTTTCCTCGGCCAAAACCTCTGGACGTGAACTTGAACGTGAGCCTAGGTACGCATCACTACATCACCATGGCAACCACATACCTTCTCCGTTCCGATTGGTAGCGGGTCTCGTGTGTACAGATTTTTCCGCCCGTCAAAGACAGGTCGAAGGTCACCGAAGATGCGATTGTAGGCTTGAACCATCTTTTCTATAATTTCTCTGGAAGAGGAAAGACAGTCTTGCATAGTTAAAAAAAGGTAAAAGTTAAAGAGCCTTCTCGCGTCAAGTGACGCATAGGGCGGCACCCATCTCCGTTCATTAGCCCTGGGCCACACACAGAAGTCACTACAGCAGGGGGCTAGTCCACTGGTAGTGGTGTGTGTTTAACTCCCATACCGTCTTTCCCAAATGCTGAGTGCTAAGCAGAGAAAGCGGGATGTACCATTTTTAAAGTCTTTGGTATATGACTCGGCCGGGGATCGAACTCACGACCTACCGAATGCAAGGTGAACACTCTACCCACTTGGCCATTGCACTGATAGACATAGTTAGACACCACAATAATATTTTTTTGGTGCTCCAAGACTAATATCAATCTGTATGAAAAAAGGAAGAATCTTGCTACAAAAAATTATGTCATTCTAATACACTGCTGTGACAACTACTATAACAACTGTACATAGCATGTCAGAAAAAAGTTAAAAGTACAAGAAATTGTGTGACTTTAGCTTATTGGCTCTTAGGACATTTACAGTCATACATTCACATATAATCACAAGTTCCCTTGCTGAAATCCATGTATAATTGAAGGAGATATTCTGCATTTGCTAGCAAATATTGTGTTCACCTGTTAACTCTCCTTGGACATTTATCATTCTGGCATGATGTTAACATCGTAGTCTACTATTTTCCATCAACAAATTGGAATCTAGTGAAAATCACCCAGACAGAACAGGGCAAGCAAGCTGCTCCCCCTCTCTCCAAAATCCTAGCACCTCTCCAAAAATCAATGTGCAACTTAACATGTAGGGTTTTCTCTTACATACATAATTCATGAAAATTAGCTGATTATTCATCAACCCATTGATGGAGCAGTGAGTCCTCTCGTTAAATTCTGGGGAGACCCTAGCAGAAATACTGAGAGAGGAAAATAAAGGGTGATATTCTACATTTGCTAGCAACTATTGTGTTCACCTGTTAACTCTCCTGGGACATTTATCCGGCATGATGTTAACGTCGTAGTGTTTGAATTAGTTTTACTATTTTCCATCAATCTAGTGAATACTAGTATCATTATCACCCTAACAGATTGATAAATACTGAGGTGGAAAAATAAAGGGTGATATTCTACATTTGCTAGCAAATATTGTGTTCACCTGTTAACTCTCCTGGGACACTTATCCGGCATGATGTTAATGTCGTAGTGGTGAATGTCTCCCTTCGGCATCGACACTTTGAAGTGATTGGCTCTCAGCAGGATCCGTCGCCCGTGGTTACCGATGTCGGGTCGTCGGGGGCAACGGAACAGGTCCATGGGCGAGGAGTGGACGGGGGGCGCAACGGGCGTGGGAAAACCGACTGCGGCGAGAACAACATGGCGGCATGAAGTCGAGGAAAATTAGAAATACTAGTAACACTAGAAAGGTAACATTTGCAAAGTATTGCATAATGTTTACCTTCGCATATGGTCTGCTCTGTTAATTCTTTAACTCAAACACATTCTAGCATATGGTGACAGCCTGACAGGAGTCTACATGTAAATCCCTCCTGCTATGAAATTGCAACATGATATAACCCAACACCAGTTACCATGGTGACAGACATCACCTGACCTTTGGTGTTCAACCTTTTCTAGCTCCATTATCTGACACCTGAGTGATAAAACGTTGTGCTATCAGTTTTCTAACATTGACATTGAAAACAAAAGTGTCCTCATGCAAGTTTTACTTGGTTAAAAAACAATAGTCTAAGTTGGATCACTAGAGATTGCCAAAGTCTAATAAAAAAAAGATTTTAAAAAAAAGATAATCCCTTGCTACCATACCTATCAACCCTAATTTTTTCAGAACTGAAACAGGAAACACAGCATTTTTTTCCTAGGCCCGACATACTTTTATGTATGTTCAGCCTAGCTCTATGCCAGCTGAACCAACAAGTACTGTAATTCACTTTATGTTCACGGTAGTAAAATTTCACAGTCTGACTCTGAGAAAAATGTTCATGTTCATGGATCATTCACAATGGCAATGGGCACAAAAATAGAAAATTCAGGAATTATTTCTTACTGTGTAATGATAAGTTCATGGTACAGAAACAACAGTGAACAACAATGAGCATAAAATTATCGTGAAAATATCAGTAATTACAGTATCCAACATTTAAACAACATGATTGACAGCTGCGGGTGGTGTCAGGTTTCACCCATAATGCATCAGTCACACCTGTGACTAACATATGACTCATTCTGATGTAAAGATCTGCAGAAATTCTGCAATTCAGCTGGTCAAGATGAAAACAGAGGGCTCAGGGCTGGGAGGAAAGCTTGAATACATATTATTGTGTAATCTCCAAGCAGATCTTTCGGTTGGGTGGCAAAAGACCGTATCCGTTGGCCATCCTGTATCCATTGGCCGTCCTGTATCCATTTCCCAACCTTCGGTGGCTAATGGACACTCCTCTGGCCAATGGATACTGTCTTGCCAGTCCGAAAGATCTGCTTGGAGATTATATATAGTGTGAAATATTGATGGTGTAAACTTAACGATTGACTGCAAAATAATTTCAACATAACACACCAGCTCCTGTATCTGTATAGCCGGTATAACCATCTTTCGGCGTAACACACCAGCTTCTGTATCTGTATAGCCGGTATAACCATCTTTCGGCGTAACACACCAGCTTCTGTATCTGTATAGCCAGTATTATCTAGACATTGTTTAAAGCTATCTATGCCCCTACTGTACTTGGTGACAGCGAGTTCCACTCTGCGATAGTTCTAGGAAAGTACTACTAATTCCTGAGGTATTCTTGAAGTCAGAGAACGACAGTCATCTTTCCTCAAACAACAATATCTGAGATACAACTGTGCTCCATTGCTCATTCAAAATTCATTTGGGCACCTGTTGTCATTTTGAATGACATGTGTTGAATTCCTTATGAAAGGGGAATATTTCAATGAGGATGTGAAAAATGGCCAACAGCCTGACAATAAAATGCACAGCTGTGCCGCAATCATCTAAATTGGTTCTTTGGGTAAAGTTTTACATCTGAAAATAGCAACATGAATGTTTCATAAATGTAAATTGCAATTCTGGAAATTAAATCTTATCGCGATGCAAATTAAACATGAAGTCATTTCAAACTCAGCGGAAAATGCCGGAAATGCTGACTCACACCATGCACACCTATATTACCTCAGATACAGCCTATCATATATATATGTGTGTGTTACTCACACAAAAAACACACAAAAGATGGTGACTCAGAATACAAACTCCAAGCAGATATGGGGTTGGGCTCTGTTACTGTGTTAGTTTCCTCTGCAGACTATAACACTTACTAGTATATTATATAATTGTATTGTTCTGTTACCTTCACACCTTAAAGGCAGGTGTAAAACCTGTTCACCTGTAGTTAACTCACCTGATCTTTTGTTATTGTTTCAGCTTAAGGTACAATAACAATAACATTAGCAGCTTAACAAAAATATCAGTTATTTTTTCATAAAAAATGAGCTTTTCTATTTTCTGTTACCTTCACCCTTTAAAGGCAGGTGTAACACACAGGTGTAACACCTGTTTACCTGTACATGACTCACCTGGTCCTTTGTTATGGTTTCAATTTAAGGTTACAATAACAATAACATTTAACGTTATATTAAGCTCAGCACATTTGAAACGTTTTTCATCCAAAAGGAACTATTTTGCTTAATTCTATTTTCTGTTACTTTCACACTTCACTCCACCCTCACAGGTGCAACACCTGTCCACCTGCACTCACCTGATCCTTTGTGATTGTTTAAGGTCAAGGTTATAATAACAATAACAATAACAATTCAAAAATGTTTACCTTGAGGATATGGATACATCATTTTTTTCATCAAACATAAACTTTTTCTATTTTCTATATTTTCTTTACCTTTACAACTCCCACACACACGAACAGGTGTAACACCTGTAGTTGCCTCACCTGGTCCAGGTGGTCCGGGTGGCCCAGGTGGCGGCGGGTGGCCCGGGTACTGCTGCTGCCCGAACCCTGGGAACATGATGCCGGCTGGCCCACTGAAAACCGCTCTCGTTCCCAACCCTACACTCCTCCAGACGGGATCTTAATCTTAAGAAACCTTCCTTGGCCCGTCCGATGTCTTCAACTTTAAGACGCGATCATCAAGAAAAAATAATAATAATAACAACAACAACAGCTGCAGCCGGCCTTGTTGTGGTTAAAAATATAAACCCGCAAAATATTTTTCCTCGCAACTCTCCTTTAAATCGCAGTAAATTTCTTATAATCGTCTCGGTTTTGAAGAACTAGGTCCCATGTTGGTCTAGGAATGCACAGATTCCTTGGAAGACGTCTTGGCGGCTAAGAAAGTCCGCTATGTTTTCTTCGTTTCTCTTCCTCGTCTTCTCATCGTAGCTAACAAAAATCCAAAATGGCGGAAGCGCCCCACTGCGCAGCCTGTCCGCGCATTCCCGGAAGTAATGAACCGGACAGCTGTTCAGCTGCAGTACTACAAAACGCCGCTAGAGGTCGCTTCTGTAGGCATCTCCAATGTTGATTTGATTATGGCGGCACAACACAGTATTAGCCCTATGGGGATTTCTATAGTTAAGGACCCCAAAGTGACTCACTTCGACTCACGGAAAATCATACTAGGGTGCACAAGCAAGGTTCAGAATTCTGATATGTTTAATTTCAGAGTGTACAAAATATGTGAAAATGAGCTTGAATTTGCCGGCTAGTTCTCTTCTCGCGCCCTCTTTTATTAGCGCCACTGCGGAGGTCATGGAACTGCAGCCGACGCACAGTACTAGGCGGGACAAGTATCCAAGCGCAAATCTACGCCGACTCAACACGCACCATAATCCAACTTTAACAGTCTCAAAACTGACGTATTCCTCTAACATTTACCACAGGTTCTGTCTCGATGCCATGCACAAAACAATCTCTGCACCCTTCCCTAGTATTGTGTAGCACTACTTTGTGCCCGGACTACTTTTCACTACGGGGTTCGCCCATGAATACTGTGTTGTGCGGATAGGGATAGGGATAGGGATAGGGTTAGGGATAGGGATAGGGATAGGGTTAGGGATGGGGATAGGGTTAGGGATAGGGATGGGGATAGGGATAGGGATATCTTCCCATAATGCCTTCTTTGTTACAAATTTTAACCCTTGTCCTGCTGGCATTTTTTAAACAATATTTTCAAATAATTTATTATGTCTTAATCAGGTCGTAGACCTTGAAATAAAAATGATCATCGTAAATTTTATGCTTTCCACAGGCCACAGCTCGGTCTGCACCGGACAGAGAAAAAGAAATCATCAAGTTGGTGAGTGAAAGATTTCCCGATCAATGTCAGGAGTAGATTAAATTTTCTGTGTTTTTTTTTTTTGTTCTAATCAGTGAAAGAAATAGATCCACTTGACTTGCATCAGTTGTAAATTATATGTCAATCCACTGGACCAGACGTCTGTCACCATGGTAACTGGTGCTGTAGCAGGCACCCTTTGGTGTTGGGTTATAATTACATTTCCAATTTCATTCATCTCCAGATGCAGAAAGCAAACTTCAACTCTGACCCCTACGTGCGTGACTTTGGGATCAACATCTCGACGGACATGGCGGAGATCGAAGGTCGCGTCCTTGACCCCCCGATGCTGCAGTACGGAGGCAGGCTAAACAATGTAAACGGCGCACTCTGACCCCGGGTTATAAGGGCATGGGGGGGGGGGCATGGCAAGGTGAAGGTCAAATACTGATGAGGAAGGTCAAACAGTTATATTTGAATTTAGAAATATTCTGTGATCATTATCCAGTAATAAACATTGTATATTTCAAAAGAACCGAATTTGTGATCAAGCTCAAGAATAGGTCTACTATAACTAGAGATGGGTGTTTCTATAAGTGTTGCCTGCAGCAGCAGCTGTACTTGTTTCTGGCCTAATATTGAAGTCTTCCATCAGTATTTGTCGTTGAATATTTCCTTGTCGGGGGGGGGGGCATTGCTGTGTGTTTGCTTGTGGTAGTGAAGATGTCAAACTAGGCGTAGCATTTAGTTTTCTTTGCTTTGAAGAAATTGAACTAATCACAGAATTCAGCATTACTGGCTCTGAAGTGATGGCATTGTGTAATGTACTGTAAATTTTCTTGTGCTGTTTGAGAAATAAACCAATGATATTGCTCCTGCAGACAGAAAAGCAGGTTTATAAGCACAAACTATTGATTGATATGCAAATAAGTGAAGACAAATATTTAAGTCAAGATAAGGATCATGAAAATTAGTCAAATAGCTCCTGTTGTTTCAGAACAGGAGTAAATAACTGTATAGATAATAGAAACTTTTACCTTTCCCACAGACTCGGGCGACAGTTGTACCTAACCAGGGCGTGTGGGACATGCGAGGGAAACAGTTCCACACCGGGATCGAGATCCGGGTCTGGGCGATGGCATGCTTCGCCCCACAGAGGCAGTGCAGCGAGCAGGCTCTCAGGTACGGAAAAATGTATACTTTTATTAGGCCTATGAGAAAAAGATGTGTTTCCTGTTCCCCGACTGATCCAATAAAAAACTGCTGACCCTACCTTTTTTTGGGATATAAATTTTTCAAGCTGATCAACCTTTTCTAGCTCCATGATCTGACACCCGAGTGTTGAAGCATTTTTTTTCCTAGGCCGTATTATTTTTATTTATAAGATTTGGCTGAAGATACAGAAGGCTGCCCAACTAGTGTTTGCTAACTTTTTTTTTCATTACTGTAACAATTCTCGCTCCCCCTGCTGCAGAAATTTCACGCAGTCACTGCAAAGGATCTCTAACGACGCAGGCATGCCCATCCTGGGCCAGCCGTGCTGTTTCTTTTGTTTTCTAAGCTTCTTTAAAAGTTTAACAGTAATTTTGTTTTCCGTCTACTGCAGAAATTTCACGCAGTCGCTTCAGCGGATCTCAAACGACGCAGGCATGCCCATCCTGGGCCAGCCGTGTTTCTGTACGCCACCGGAGCAGACCAGGTGGAGAAAATGTTCCGCTACCTGAAAAACACCTTCCAGGGCCTGCAGCTGATCCTGGTGGTCTTACCTGGCAAAACACCTGTCTACGGTAAGGAGCAAACAAACAAACAAACGTGTAAACAAACAAACAAACTAGGAGCTACCTGGCAAAAGACCTGTCTATGGTAAGGAACAAACATGTATACTAAGCACCTAAACAAACAAGTGAATATGGCTTGTAGCTGGTTAGGGTTGGGTGTTATGGTTGAGGGGTCAGGGTTGAGAGGTCAGGGTGGAGGGGTCAGGGTGGAGGGGTTAGGGTGGAGGGGTTAGGGTGGAGGGGTTAGGGTTTACAGGTCAGGGCCAGGGTGTTGTTGTTGACGACTTTTGTTTTTCCCTTTAGCGGAGGTGAAGCGGGTGGAGGTTAGGGTTGAGGGGTTAGGGTCACTGTGTTGTTGTTGTTGTTTGACAAGTTTTGTTGTTCCCTTCAGCTGAGGTGAAGCGGGTGGGAGACACGTTGCTAGGCGTGGCCACGCAGTGCGTCCAGGTGAAGAACGTGATCAAGACGTCTCCGCAGACGCTCTCCAACCTGTGCCTCAAGATCAACGTCAAGCTGGGAGGCGTCAACAACATCCTCGTGCTCTAGCCCTAGCCCTAGCCCTACTCCTATCCCTAGCCCTAGCCCTAGCCCTAGCCCTAGCCCTAGCCCTAGCCCTAGCCCTAGCCCTAGCCCTAGCCCTAGCCCTAGCCCTAGCCCTAGCCCCTATCCCTATCCCTATCCCTATCCCTAGTCCTAGCCCTAGCCCTTAGCCCTAGCCCTAGCCCTAGCCCTAGCCCTAGCCCTAGCCCTAGCCCTAGCCCTAGCCCTAGCCCTAGCCC